>NC_133658.1:69162132-69462132 GCF_037893015.1 Macrotis lagotis
ATTTCTTTTTTGCTTACTTTTCCTCTTCATCTTCTGGTGGTTCAGTCCATTATATTGTTTTGTGTTTTTTTTTCATCAAATTTCTTCAGTTGATGTAGCCAGTGAATCATTGGGCTATGTCATATATAAGACTTCAAAAGAAAATTTCCATACCCATTCCCTGAAGACAAATTTTGTCCCTTGTTCTTTGCTCTCACCAATGATATTTGTGGTTTTCCTTTATTATACACAGATATTCAAACAAAAAAATCATCTTCTCTCCCAAATGAAATGTATGATGACAGAATTGCTTGGATAAATGGCTGAATCCAAATGCATTCTAAGCTTGAAGTTTTCCAAAGGTGTCATAGAACCTATTGCAATTTGTTTTGTCTTCTGACAGTTCAGAGTAAAACCCTAGATGCTTCTTTAATATATTCTTAAGGATGACCTTCGGGATCTTCCTTTGTGACCATATCTCTCTTAAAATATTGAGGGGCACTTCCTCAGTCCACTACACTATTAGAGAAATTAATATATTCAAGAATCATAAATTCATCACCTTTTTCATGCAAAACACCTGCTGTAACTCTACTTAATGCTATTATAGCAGAGCTTTGAATTTCATGGAACTTTCTACAGAGAAGTTCTTTAATAATTATGTGATATTCCCATTTATTAATGAAACTCTTAGAAACTCATCCTACTCTTCTTGTCTAATATCATTGTTTCAGGTCCAGATGAGCTCTGGCTTGTTCATTTCTTTCTGATAAATATATTTTTTATTGGTCTTCTTGGTTTCCTTTTTGTTTTCCTTGTCTTCAATTCCTTGTCTGATTTGATGTCTTCAATCTTGAGGTTCTCTTCATATTTAGTTGACTCTTCTTCCTCTTTACTTTTCCTTCTTCTGCCTCATAATTATTGATTTCCTTCTCTTGCTCTTTCTTCAAATAAAGTGTGATGAGATTATCAATCATCTGTGAGTTTACCTTTATATTCTCCTTGTCTCATGTCTCTTCCAGATACTTTATCTGGTCTTCTGTCAGATGTAAGATAACCTTGGTATCACTGCTTACTATGCTCAGTTTGCTCTATGAAACAGCCACCAGTAGAAAACTCACAGACATAATATTCATAATTTTTGTACTTGGTGATACCAGTCATCTTCCTTGCCATCAGGTACAAAAAAAGAAATCTATACCAAACTGACTAAACATGGGGTTTTCCACTCCAGTCTGCAGAGCATTGACAAAATTCTTATTGCTATATTTGGTAATGGTCACCAGTTTTTAAAATTTTGTCAGTCTTTCACATTGTAATGTCAGTATCTTCCAAAGTCAAAGTAGATCCTTTGAGTTTTCAAATCTAATTATAGTGAATCTTGTTCAGGACATTAGAAGTATTGGAAATTATCTCCCAAAAGAAAAGGTGTTTATGATCAATGATATAAGTTATCTGTAAGACAAACTCAACCTCTTCATGCTATACTTCCTCAGGCATATTGAGTAGTTATGGTTAATGAGACTGACACAGAAAAGTGATAATTTCAATGATGCCACAAAGTAAAAGCTGTGAAGAGTTTGGCTCAAGAAATCCTGGAATCCATTTCTGTTATAAGAAATGGATCCATTTATTAAATAAAAGTTCTGGATTGTCAATACCTTGGCTCTGCCACTTATGATATGTGATGTTGTGATATGCTCCTATACAAGCCTCATCACCTTTACCCAAAACTTACTTTTCTTTTATTTCTGTTTAAGACACTAATATTCTGCCAGTCTTCCAAAATTCATAACTTTAAAACAATTCTTGATGTCTTTTTTTACTCATACTTAATTATGCCACCATTAGCCCCTCCATAAAACCTTCACAGTGCCTGTTCCTCTGCCTGACTGGTTTTCATCATCTGTATGTATTATCCTTACTCCTTTTAATGTAAATTCATTAAGCATATGAATTATGTTTCCTTTTGCTTTTGGTTTTATTCACAGCATTTAGAAAAGTCCCTGATTTGCCAAGTATTTGGTAATGACCTCTCTGCTAACACAACAGTTTAGATGTGTTCAGACCCACATCATCTTTTCTCCACTTCAATAGTACCTCTACTGTGTTTTTCCAATTTCTTCTTCCACATATCTAAGTGAATATTTCTAATGCAGCTATCTGCCTCTGCTATACCTTTTTAGAAAAAAAAACCTATTGTGACTCCCTATTACCCTTACGAGAAAGCACATACAAATTAGCTTAATATTAAATGTCTTTCACAAACAACCACCAGAATATCTTTTCAGGATTAATTTATTGATTATTGCTATACATTTTTTGTCTTTTGTAATGTGTGAGTGAGATTTTATCTTTATTGTAGAAAATTAATATGAATTGTAAGCAATATCATTTATATAATACTTTCATGTTTAAAGTTTCTTCCTTGCCCCAGAATCAATGAATAAGAAAGCATTTATTTAACCCAGAGTGACTCAGAAAGATTTATTAGGTTCTACTGTAATCATGTTTTATAAATAATAAGTCTTTAAGTTAATTAGTCTAAGTATTCTCACCCCTATTGTAGAGGTGAAGAAACTTAAGTGATATTGGGAAATATGTTCATGAACCTTTACTGATGAAGATATGAGCTTGAGGAGAAAACCTTCTGGTTCAATTTCTCCATTGTACTCTTTTGAAAAAGAATATTTCTGATCTGTTTGTTTATAATGAATTTGTCTCTGTGGCCAAACTTTGTCAGACCTCATTTTTATCTGAAATCACTACAGAACTAATTATGTTTGATCCTGATGCTGATTTTTCTCCCTTTATAGCAAACCTGCACAAACAAGAGCAGGCATAAAAATTAAGCTATTTTTGCTTACAGCTATCGAAATTCTATTGACCATCTAGAATAGCATATAATTTTGACATCTATTTTTGGCTACAAGTTTTTGTGGGAATTAATATGCTTTAACTTTTGAAAACATTAAGGGGATATTTAGGCAAACAATTAAGATTCCGTGGCATCTGAATATGATTCTCTATTATAACTATTTCACTTTTTTTCAAAGAAATAGAATGTTACTCAACTAACTATATCAGAAGGATGATCTGTGATCTATTTAATTTTTTTTCCCTAGGAATTTTTGATTTGTTTTAAACATTGGCAAAAGGTTAGAGCTGTTTTATTGCAAGTCATTTGCTGGACATGTACTCCTATAAATTGATTGTCCAGTGGATATAAATTATATTATCCCTAAGCCTTTGCTTGCAACTCAAGTTGAACTGCCAACTGTTCCTGAATCCAATTTTATGTAAAAATCATATTCAAACTATTAGTTTATTAATAGACAGCCAAAAAAGAATGATCTGGATATTAATTGAACAATGCCAAGGATAAAGAATTACTTGATTCCCTGGTTTAGGAGATTCCAATTATATTTGTCTAATGATAAACATATAAATTTTGGCTTGATTATTTTTTGAGAAAAAAATATAAAAAGTTGTCTTTTTTTTCCCAGAAGCCAATATCTCTCCAACCAAACTGAGGTACCTCTCTCTCTAGAATCAGCACTGGATTAAATATATCAGATATATTCATTATAACATTAAATGATCCAGTCTTTGTTGGAATATGTGATGCAATTATTTTCTCTATATTTTCAGCATTGCTATTTTCATATGCTCTGAATTATTATTTTTTCCCAGAACGCTCTTCCTGGAAATCCTGGCTTTTCTTCTTACTGGTCCTTGCTATTTTTCCCCTATATGGCCCCTGCTTTTTGACCTTTGTTTGCTTAACCTTTTGTGAGGTTGGTTCCTCCAGGCTACAACAATGCAACTCCAATAGCAACTTAAAGTGGATAGTAGCCTAAATCAGACAATCAAAAATTTTTGTATGTCAGTTAAGTTCCACCTGCACCATAATTTCCCCTTAAATGAGACTTGATAGACAGGCTGGTCAACTCTATGTTCCCCTTTCAACCACACCTTTGATCCAATTCCCATTAAATATGAACATGAATTTTGTTTGGGGGAGTATATAAAGCTAGGAAACTCTGGACAGAGGGAGATACTGCAATATTTTCCCCTTTTCTATATTGAGGCAAACATTTTAATCCTTTACTTTTTCTATATTGTTATAATAGTTTCCTTCCTACTTATAGGCAAAACTAATATTACTTAATAAAGTACCCCACTCAGGTAACAAACCCTATTCAAAATAACATTTCTGTTAAAACAATTAATCTTCAAAGCTTCCCAGTTCTTTATATTGATTCTGTACTAGTCTGGTATGTAATCCTCTCTAAATTAGTGTCTCCAAGTTATCTTACCAGGATAAGCATCATACAAATTCTGTGAGACTAAAATATCTTGCTTTAATAAAAAAAAAAAAAACCTCTAACTCCCAGTGAAGTTGATATCTGCAGCTAAGTTGGTATAAATTCTGAAAGTTAATC
The DNA here is from genome assembly GCF_037893015.1 of Macrotis lagotis. Taxonomy (NCBI): domain Eukaryota; kingdom Metazoa; phylum Chordata; class Mammalia; order Peramelemorphia; family Peramelidae; genus Macrotis; species Macrotis lagotis. The sequence goes on from NC_133658.1 coordinate 69,166,557, forward strand.
TAGAACTCTGAACCCTTTAAGGTATGTTCAGGAAATATTCCTATGTCATACTTTAAACCACTCTTAAGTGACCCCCTGGTATTGCTCTAACCCCTCTTCTAACTCTTCCCCCAAGAGTTTCTTGAAAAGTCTTTCTTTTCCTCTTCAAACTTTTGATCTCAAATGATCTCTTGTGGACAGCTGGACTGCCAATTTGTAGCTGTCCTCCCATTCTTGAACTCCCCCACCTCTCTTCTACTATTCATGGCTGCTGTAGGTGCTGCTTCTGCTGTCCTTACTGTTCCTTCTTCCTTCAACTTCACTGCCTCTATTAAAACTAATTTTCTTTTTACTTCACTGCCTTCTTAGAGAACTCTGTGAATTAATTTGAAATTTTTTTGTACTAACGTGAATTAAATTTTATAAACTTTTCTTACAAAAAATAAGAATTTAAGCATTTAACCTCTCCCTCTCTTCTCATATGGTCATAAATTGAATATCCAATCCAAGGCAAAATTTTCTAAGGGCTAATGAAACTTCACTGTGATCTTCAGGAGTCATTTGGCATTTTTCTTTATTTTCTTTGTAACTGACTCCTTAAGCATATGATCAATTAGCACTGAATGTGAATTTTGCTGAAGTGAAAATGGATTTCTTGCTAGGCAGCATGTTTTTTCCTTAAAATAGCAGAGCCTCTGGTTTTAATGGAATGCAAATGAATATTTCTGGACATCATGGTGAGTTTATTTAAATATATCTCATTGGGGGTATATAGGATGTTAAAGGAGGACTAGCACCTCTGGTGTGAAGGCTTGCTGAGCCTTATTCATAGCTGCTCTGTCACATTTTGTGTCCACCTTTTATCCAGTTCTCACCTGTGACTCCAAGAAGCTATAACTTGTATAGTAATCACACCCTAGTATACCATCTTGGCAGATGGGCTAAATCAGGGTGAGGGTACACAGACCTCAAATCTTTGGTGAGTTAGGTTATATCTTCCACAAGCATATGAAGACTTTCCCCAGACTAATGCATGTATGAGAACAATTTTTTCTATTGGCCATGAAGATGACTGAAGCAGGTACTATGGAATACTTAGAACTTTGGCATACATCCACAGGCATTAAGGTTATCCATTGTAACCTAGGTTATCACTGGTCATTTTGACTTTTGCCCTGTTTCAAGAAGGGAAAGTAAAACTGATGATTTTGTTGAACTCTGTCTTCTTTAAATCCAATTTAAGCACAAGTTAAAACATAATCTGTGATTTCATTGGTCCTCTTCAAAAACAAAGGATCAACCACAATAATATCATAGAGATTGTTTCAACATTGCAACTTTCTAATACTCATATTACTGTCTAGTTCTCTACTGATGTTCCTCATTAGTGCTGTATTGCTGAATACATTCTTGAAGTGAGTGGCTCTGGATTCTTAACAACTATGTGAAAGCAGTAGAAAATAGAAATTCTTAGCAATATAGAAAAGATGGAAATAAACAAAAGCAAGACTTCAAAAAACCATAACAGCTTTTGATTAGTTAGTTCCAACACTAGACAGATGATAAAGAGAGAACAGATGTTTTGAGTGACAACTTTTCATGAAAATGAATTACTGATACATGGAGAGGTGAGGAACTGTTACCATGAGTTATATATGTATGAATGTATCAATGACTGAAAGTATTTAAGCTGTGTGTGTATGTGTAATGTGTGCTTTGAGTAGAAAACATAATTTTTCATTTCCTGGACCTCAGCTAAAATCAGCTAAAAATCAGTTTTCAGTAACCATTAAGCATCAAATATAGTTTTGTTGTTGCTCCTGCATATATTGGGAACATTTCCAAGTTACTTGGAGATAATTTTTAAAGTGCTTACATCTTTTCTGCTGATATCATCCTCATTAACATCTTCATTATCATGCATATTTTAGATATGCTTAAGGTTTACAAAGTTATTTTATTTTTCCACAACATCAATACTATTTTTATTCAATCATTTTCAGTCATATCCAACTCTTCAAGACTCCATTGGTTTATTACATGGAAAAAAATCCTGGAGTAATTTGCCATTTCCTTCTCCAGTTCATTTTAATGATGAAGAAACTGAAGGAAAAAGTTTTGAGTGACTTGCTGGAGGTCATATAGCTACTACGAATCTGAGGCTGAATTTCAACTCAGAAAACTGAGGTTTTTTTTTTTTCTTACACCAAGCACTGAACAATTAATATCATTGGACCTATTTTATAAAAACTAAAATTTCATATGTGAGTGGTAACATGACTTGTTCAAGATCACACAACTAAAAAGTAGCATAGCGACAAAAATCTTGGAATTTAAGAAATTCTCGAAGTTAAAGAGAGCATTTAGTTTAATTCTTTCCTTAAAGGAATTCCTATCATCTTTATAACTGACAGGTGCTCTTAAATACTGTTCTTGAACAAGTCTGACCGTATATATTGTTATGTTTTTGCAAAATTTCTATTAGGGCATTGGGGCAGCCTTATGGTGGCAATGAAAAGAATTGTGTCTGAAGTATTAGTAGCCAGAACAACTGCTAACTCAGTTTTTTTCTATATTGCTTTGGAAACACTTATTAAATGAAGTGAAGACTGAACACCTAGCAAGAAATTGCCCTAGAATAATTTCTAGTCATTCTTTAGAACTCTTTTGCCCTATTCACAGGTCAACAATTTTAGCCAAAATAGGTTGACTGCCTACTTTTTTATAATAGGAGCAAAGAATTTTTTTAAAGTAGTTTTATCACATTTAATTTTTTTAAAAGATTATTATCTTTAAAGGCTAACAGCAGACTTAGAGAGTTGAACTGGACTCCCAGACCATAATATTGCAATCTAAATCATAAAACCTGACTGAAAATATCCTTTCACATTATGACCAGTATGAAATGGTGATAGTCATGTTTACTATTTTTATACATAAGATGGGAATGTTCGAAGACAGTCTCATAATACAATAAAATCTGACTCCTTTAAGTTTAGGCTATAAGATATTTAGGGTCCCCTCAAACTAGAAAACTGTGATCTTATGATATTGAATCAGTTGAATTATCCCTTTGTAGGTTTAAAGGTGCCCATTTTCTTAGTAGATTAGACTATCCTTTAAAGCTAGAAAGATGGAAAAGACTTTAAAGGTGGCCTAATAATGAGGTCAACTTCCTTCCCAAGTATGGGTATGATATTTTTACATTTTAACAATGACTTGCTCCCATCCTTGCTTGTCACCAGCAACATAACAGTAATAAATTTATAGTCACCTATTTTGGAGAAAATATATCATGACAAAAGAATCAGAGAAACATTCTAAGATTAATTTCTATTTTATGTCAAATCATCTATAGATATTCCAAAATATAAGTAAATATATGTGAAAAATATTCAGGATTTAGAAGATATATTTGCTTGTTCATTTATCTTCACATATTCCATTCTGTAGGAGCTAATGATGACAATATTAAAGATTTGTGTGAATATTGATTTATGAACTTCATCACACTAATTCCAGACCTCATAAACAGAGAAATAATTCATTGATTTTGTCTAAAGCTCCATATTGACAGCCGCCTGGAAAGGTTACTTGACTTTGCTAAGGAATAGCAAGCAAATAGAAGATTGAAGATTCACACTCAGTTTATTTAACTCTGATGTCTATCTTTTGCTTCATGGTGTTGCAAACAATATTATGGGTAGTGAACTATATCTACAGTTTCATCAATAGAGTTAACTGTAAGATGATGGTATTCATATATATTGATAATATATGTAAACATAAATTAGAAAGATTAAAATGTGTGTCTGTGTATATGGAAATAAAACACAATATCTCCCTATTTTCACTGGCTTATCCCCCAAGTGTAGAATGTTCCATGTTTTTATTTCTTCCTCCTCACTCCCCGAACAAACCTCAGCTAAAATCTCAGATTTTAAAAGAAATGATTTTTAGGTCTTTTTAACTACAGTTCCTGCTGAAATTATTTAGAATTATATAGCTATTTGTATATGTAGAAATAAATATCTATATCTATATCTATATCTATATCTATATCTATATCTACATCTATATCTATATCTATCTATATCATCTATATCTATCTATATAGATATCCACATATTTTTAGAAATAGAAATAGAATCTTCTCACTCAGATTATGAGTGTCTTTAGGACATATGTGCATATACAACATACCTACACATATATTTTATATATACCTAAATATATGTAGTATATATATATATCTATGAGTATCCATATATATATATATATATATATATATAATGTACCTATATGTGTATCTATGCATATGTATATGAATACATATGCGTGTTTCTATGTATATATCCCTATATAAATATCACTGTATATATATGCATATGCATATATGTATATATATCCCTTTCTATATATCCCTTTATATCTGTGTGTACGTATGTGAATATATGTGTATCTATATATCCCTATACAATCAAACATATCCAAATAAATAAATAAATAATATATAAACAAACAAACAAACAAACAAACAAATAAATAAATAATTGATTTGCCTAGCTTTGTACCCTGGTCAATTATATAGCACTAAGTACAAAGTAATTAATAAATGTTTGATGACTTTATTTGACTTGCAGAAGTCCCTACTAAGGTACTATCACAATGATCCTAAATCTTAAAGAATAGGTTAGAAGACTGAGAAGTTTAAGTGACTTTCCCAGTGTTATACAGTCAATATTTTTCAAAAGTGGAAAATGAATTTAATTTTCCTCACTCCAGGGTTGACTGATTATCCACTATAATTTGCTGAATCATATGAAAATGACAATTTTATTAAGAAACTTATATTTATATAATACCTTAAAATTTGGAAAGAAGTTAATAAAAATTACCTCATTTTATTATTTATTTCCAGGACCTCTGCTGTTCTTAAACTGTCAGGAACTGGATTGCTCTGTGGCTAAAAGCCTTCAGGTGGCTTTCTGGTCTCCCACCTCCTGAACTTTACTTACTTTTTTTCCCCAAAGAGACAAAGTTTCACTGAAGATTGTCCACGATGTCTGCAGTTCGGTGAATGAAAGAGTAGAGGTTTCATTTGTCTTTGGTAGAAAGCTCCAGGAGCATGTTAGCTTCATGCCACCCTTTTGGCTCCTCCTCGTAAGTAAACTCATTTGATTCTCACAATACCCTATTAAGTTCATGTTAGAGATGATATTATTATCATTTTATTTTTTTAAATTATTCTCATTTTATGGTTGAAGAAACTGAGATTTAACAAGATTAACTTTCTTGTATGGAGTAGTAAGGTAGGATTGTTTTTAATTGATCTTCTTGATTCCATCTCTAACACTCTAATCTGTACTATGCCCCATGTCCAATTAATGCACCTATTTTAGATGTCACAGAATTTTTAGTTTTAGCTTTTTTTCAGTTCTTACAAGGAAGTGGGAATTAAGTGACTTGCCCAAAGTCACACAGATAGGCAATTATTATGTGTCTGACATCACATTTGAACTCAGATCCTCCTGACTCCAGGGTCAGTGCTCTATCCACTGTGCCACCTAGCTGCCCTAGATGTCATAAAATCTTGACAAAGGAAGGGACATAAGCATCTACTGCTCCAGAATGTTATGTAATCAGATGTTGTCACTTTTAAAATAGGATTATAATGTTTGTCTGACAAACACATGAATTGGATTTGAGTGATAGATGCTGTGCTAAGTTACCAATCTCACTTTTTCCTCCAGAATCATCTGGGTCCAGCGACCAGATATGAATCAGGATGACTGGAGATGGCCCTGGCTGCCAGGCAATTGGAGTCAAGGGACTTGTCCAAGGCCACTCAGTATTACTAGTAAAGTGTTTAAGGCTGGTTTTGAATTTCTGTCCTCCTTATTCCAAGGCCAGTGCTCTGTCCACTGCAGCATCTGGAAATGGGGGTTTTATAATCACCTTCACTGAGGGGGACTTGTTGACGTATTAGGTAAGGATCATGTGGTTGGGTGGTTCTTGTCCTTTATTATCAAAGAAGATCAAAACGAAATCACATTTTAGAGAAAAATCAGTTTGTGTATCCGTGACTGATCAGAACAATACATTCTTGAAATGCTCTACCACAGGTCAGGCACAAATAATCTATGTTAGAATGGCTTCTCTAAACTGATACATCTCATGTTTCCCTTGAGGTGAATCAATTTTACTTTGCTCATGGAGAACAGCATCTCTCTTTTGAGGTCATACCATCCTGTCTGGTCCTGTACCATGTCTCCCATACTCCACAATTAATCCCAAAGTTATTTTTACATTTAACTTCATTTATTTTTTCCAATTACATACAAAGGTGGTTTTCTACATTCATTCATTTGCATGCTTTCAAGTTTTACATTTTTCTACCATCTTCCCTTTCCTACCCCTCCCTATGTCAGAAACCAATCTTATATAGGTACTTCATGTAAACTCATGTCCAATAGTAATTATGTTGTAAAAGAGGAATTTCTATTAGTGGTTGGAGAAACCATGAGGATGAAAGAAAAAAAAAACATTAAATAAATTTAAAAAAATAGTTTTGTTTTGTTTTTTCCTCTGGATGTGGATGGAATTTTCCATTCCCAGACCTCTCAGAATTTTCCTTGAGCTGCTGAGAGGAACTGAGTTCATCAGTTGATTATCTCACAATTTTGTTGTTTAGTAGTATAATGTTCTTTTCACTTCACATAGTATCAGCTTATACAAGACTTTCCAGACTTTTCTAAAATCCAGCTATTCATGATTTCTTAGAGAACACTGGTACTTCATCACATTCATATACCATAACTTATTCAGCCCTTCCCTAATTGTCAGGCATCCCCTCAATTTCTAATTCTTTGGAACTACAAAAAGAGATGCTATAAATATGTGAGTCTTTCTCCAGTTTTATGATCTCTTTGGGATATAGACTTGAAGTAGTGTTGCTAGATCAAAGTGTATGCACTGTATTAGTGCCTTTTGGACATGCATTTTCAATGTTCTTAAGAGAGACCTTGACACTCTTTTTTCTGACACCCCATGTGCGTGTTTGACCTTTTTGACTTCTTCATGAGTCTTTTTTGACAAGCATATATTCACCATTTGAACAATATGTCCAGTCCATCATACTTAAGCTCTCTATAGTAATGTTGGAATTCTAAACAGTTGAGCTCAAGAAAAGACCTTGGAGTCTGATATCTTCTCCTGCCAATTGATCTTCAGAATCTTTCCAAGACAATTTAAATGGAAGTGATTCAGATTCCTGACATGGCACTGGTAGACTCTCCAGGTTTCACAGGCATATAGCAATGAGGTCAACACAAGGCTCTGTAGAACTTCACTTTCACAGTTAGTCTAATTCCCCTTCTCTCTCTTTCTCTCACTTTCTTTCAGAACCTCCCAAACAATGAGCTAGCTCTGGCTACACATGTTTCAATCTCAGTTTCTGGGTACCACTCTGGAGAGTACACTACCATGATCAGTGACCTTATCTATAGTATTCAAAATTTCCTTTTGTGCTGTAACCAGTGTTTCAACATATGGATGGTGTGGTGCTGCCTGAAAGAGTAGCTGTGTATTTTTAGTGTTGTTAGGTCAAAATTAGCACAAGCAGCAGAGAATGTATCCATGCTCTGTTACATCTCAGCTTCAGAGGCTGCATTGAATGTGGCATCATTTGCAAACATAAGATCCTGTACCAACACTCCCTCAACTTTGATCTTTTCAGATTGAAGAATTTTTCATCATTGCAGTAATTGACTTTGATGTCATGTTCACCCTCAGTGAAGGTGACTGATAACATGGCTGAAGATATCATGCTAAAAAGCATGGGAGCAAGGACACAGTTTTGTTTTACACCAATGGTGACCCAGAAATCTTGAGACCTCAGCTGCTATATACACTAAACTGATAAGCACATTAACATGAATTAGATGCACAATACCAATGAACTTCTCTAGGCAACTTCTTATACCCTCATGACTTATGCTTCATGACTTGGGAAGATCTAAAAAAGTTGTATAGATACCTCTGTGCTGTTCCTGGCATTTCTCCTGGAGTTGTCGGGCAGCAAACATCATATTGACTGTTTCTCAACCCTTTCTGAAGCCACACTGGCTCTCAGAGAGGTGAACATCTTCCAGGTGTTTTTATCAGTAATGAAGAAGAAATACCCCTGTCATTGTCAAAGAACAAACTATTCCCTTTACCATTTTAGATATGGACAATGTAGGCATCCTTGAATTTCTGGGGATAACATCATTATACCATATAACCTGGAAAATTTCAGTCAGCTTTTTTATGATCAATGAATGCAACACTCTTGTAAATCTCAGCTGAAATATAATCAATATCAGGTGCTTTGACACATGATGGCATTCAAAACCTCCTCTTCTGTTGAACTTCAGCTAGGGACAGATTATCCTTAATTTGAGATAATGTTCAGTGGCTTCTACCTTTAATGATGATGGTCTGTTAAGGAAACTATGTACGTATTCAGCCCATCTCATTAGAGTCATGTCTCTATCACTAATCAATGTGGCTCCAACAACACTGAAAAGATGAAATTCACCATAGGTCTTCAGTCCATAAATGGCCTTCAGGGTATCATAAAAGTACTTTGGAGTATTACTATCAGTATAAAATGAATTTCATCTGCCTTCTTACTGAGCCAAGATTCCTGAAACTCTCTAAGCTTCACTTGTACATTTGGTGGAATTAAATGCTGCCTCCTTAAAATGGATGGACAATCCTAATGATAAGGCCTATGGAATTCTTGCTTTTCATTTAACTTTTATATTTTCTCATCATTTTCATCAAAGCAGTCCTGTGTTTGACCCAGGTGAGCAAATAAGCAAATGTAGCACTGTAGCTGTCACTTTTGTTGAACATGAATATTTAGGTTGGAGAGGATGAGTTTGTGATCAGTCCAGCACCTTGAGCCACACCTTCTCTTTGTCACTCACATTCTGTTTATCTCTTCTCCTTACAATCACATAGTCTATTAGATACCAACATTTGCTGCAAGAGTGCATAGGAAGTTTTATTGAATTCTGATAAACAGAAGACAGTATTTATCATGAGAAGATCATGAGATGCACAATTCTTTAGTAAAAATTTGCTGCTGCTGTTTCCAACTCTATTCCTTCTAAGAAGTCCCTTCCATGTCTGGTAATCTGAACCTATGCCAACAATAAAATTACCCAGAATTATAAGCTTGTCCTCTATTGGCACATTGATGATAAGGCTCTCCAAGTGTTCATAAAATTTTTCTTTGGCTTCATCAGGGTTTGTCATAGTTGGAACATGATAGTGTCATGAGCCTGTCATTCACTCCTTTTGTCAAGCATATATAAAGATCAGATGCATGAACAGCAAAGTTTATTGTAGTTGTAAAGTCATTTTAGACACTTTATCATACTCTTTGTGGTTTTCTTGGCAATGATGCTGGTGTAATTTGCCATTTACTACTCCAGTTCATTTTATAGATGTGAAATTGAGGCAAATTATGTTAAATGGTTATCTCAAGGTCCCACAACTTATAAGTGTCTGAGACAAGCTCAGAATGATATTCCTGATTTCTGGTCTAACATTTGATTAATTACTCCTTCTAATTGCCCAGCAAAGTGGTAAAGTGTATAAGATTTGAAACCTAGACTCAGAAAGACCTAAGTTCAAATTTGATCTTAGACATTAACTGCCTGATACTTAGCATGTCATTTAATTACTTTTTTCCCTCCGTTGCCTAAATGTAAAATGTGGGTAAAAATAACATATATTTTGCAATGTTGTTGTGAATTAATGAGATAGTATTTGTAAAAGTCCTGGACACAGTTCCTGACAAGTCCTTGTCTCTCCCTTCCTATTGATGAGGAGTTAATAATATCACTGTTTCCAGATTATTTAAGTATAACTGTAGGTATAACTCTTATATAACTGTTAAATATATCTAATTGTGCAGTTAATACAACTGTGTAGGTCTTTTGGTGATTCATCAAATTGCAGATTTCACAAAAATATTTTTTCTTTGAACTGTGTGGGCATCTTATGGACCTCAATTATGGACATGTTTCCTTTATTCATATTCATTGCTACAAGCAAAACCTGACATTATATTAAGTTAATGAGTGCAGTTTTATAAAATAGGATTTGAACCTTTTAATTCTTCAACTTTTCTACAGAAAGGAAAAGTCAAGTCTTACTTTTGAAGGTATTCTTTTCATTAAAAAAAAAAATCATTATAGCCACTCCCCAGGAACATCACCTTAATCTCATAGGTCTCTGTTCATTTGAGTTGTTCTTATCTCTTCTGATGGCATATACATATTAAGTTTGGGTATGAAATAAAATGATGTTTGCCCTAAATGTGAAAAATGGATAAAATAAGAATATATTTGATTTCTCTAATATGTTCAGAATGTATATATCCATCAAGAAAATCATCCAGTGTTCTAAAGGGAGTAGTTACTTATATTTGCATATAATGGATTCTACCTTGAAATCATAAAAGGCTTATTTTGATTCAGAGGAACTGAATCTAAACTTTAACTTTTCCAGTTATTACTGATGCAACAACAGAGAAGTTACTATAACTTTCATCATTGTCTTTATGTGAAAATCAGTGACTAGCCTAAAACTTAAAAAAGGCAAAAAGCCCCACCAATAACTTATCCTTTATATGCATGTGTGTGTGTGTGTATTCCTCAAATAGAATAAATCAAACTATCTACCTACTTACCTACTTTCTGTCTATTTATCCATGCATCCAGCTATCCATCCAGCCATCCTTCCACCTATCTATTTAACTGTATATCTATCTGCATGTATGTGTATATTTATCGGTCAAAATGCACATGTATATGCATAAACCTAGAAAGAATCCAAGCTAATAACAACAGGAGTTATTTCATTCATTATCTCCCTAGCACATAACAATAATAATTATCCTATTATAGATATTTAATAACTCCCAGTTATTTATTTATTGATTAAAGTAACAGAGTATTTTTCAAAGTGTATTTGAAAAAGACAACTGTATCTCAACTTTTTGTCTCAGTTCTTCCACTCTTCAAACACCAAATTTAAAAAAGATGACAGTGTAAGAGAAGTTCCAAATAAATGGACTATCAATCTTCTCTGACCTCATTATTTTGTTTTAAAGGGTGGTTGGAAACATTTTAAATATAATTGCTTTTTTAACGTTATCATAAAATTAATGGCCAAAAAGTAATTTAGACAGAAAAAAAGAAACAATCCCTGAGTTGAATCCTTGAAAGAAATAAAATCATACAGCATTCAGATCTTAGTGAATAACAACATGATGTAATGGAATGAGGATTAAAAGGCCTTAGGGTGCCCCAGCTCCATCACCCTCTATTTTGAGGATATTGAATATGAGTTTCTTTTAACTATTCTATAAAATTTTGAAAAATTTGAAATCTATATTTAATTTACAATTATTTTGTATCAGAGAGCCCTTTCAATTAGGAGGTATGCTGCAAATATTCACTGGTTTGAATTGCATTTGTCACACAGGGTTGTTCACTCAATTAAAAAAAAAACTTTTTATTAAATATCATTTTTGTTCCAGATACTTTGCAAAACATTTGAAAGGGGAAAAAAGAAAGAAAAATGAAAATGTTCATCATCCTCATGAAACTGGTATTCCATTAGGGAGATAGCATGCATATAAATAAGTAGTAAAACTATACATCCAAAATGATAGTATTGAATAGCCACCCAACTATCCAATTGGATATTAGAAGGGTTACATTAGCATCTGGGGGTATGAGAGAGGATGTCATTTAGGGAATGGCATGAGTAGAATTTTGATGGATAATTTAAGAGATGGAGTTGAGATGGCAGGGTATTGTAGTTTTAATAGATAATTATATACCAAGCTTTGGAGAAGGGATATTAAGTGATATCTGTGAGGAACTAGAATATAACATAGGCTGGCATGTAGATATCTGGGGGGGGGATCAGTTTAGAATAGTCTTGGAAAAGTCAACTGTAGTCAAGTTCTGAAGGACCTCAAAAAACAGGAAATTAAGGTATGTTTGGATATGTATGCCCTCTCTGTCTCTCTGTCTGTCTCTCTCTCAGTTTCTCTATATCTTTCTTTGTTTCTGTTTCTTTCTCTTTTGGTATCTGTGTGTGTCTGTATATATATATATATATATATATATATATATATATATATATATATATATATATACATATATATATGTATGTATATGCATGCATGAATGTATGTCTATATGCATAGTATATACACAACCACATAAATACATGTATACTATATGTTTTTATTTATATCTACTATATACATTATAGTTATAAGAAAATTCATGTTTATGAATAAATATATGACATATGCTAAATATGTATACAATATATTATATATGGGTATATGTGTATATACATGTAATGTAGATAGATAGATATACATTAACACATATTCATATATTTCCATTGTAAAATTTAAAACATTATAGAAATATGACATCATTAAAAAACTTCATGAAATAGTATTAAATTTTATAAGGACTTTTTAGAAATAATTTTACCTTTTTATGTGCTTTTATCTGTGTTATTTCAATTCTGTTCAATAAGTGTTTTTTGTGTTAGCTGTTGGACTAATTATTAGAATATAAAGAAAAAATGAGATGAGATTCCTTTTATTTTATTTCCCTGAGAGAAAGATGATCACCTATATTCCAGTGTATTTCTAGCTGGTTTGATGCCTAATATATTTGATTTGCTTTGGTTCATAATTTTAGAACCTTGCAATAATTCTATCTGGGATATTGCCTGAGGCAATAAATTGAGATTCCTAGATGTAGAATATCTATGAGTTTAGAAGACAATAAATTCCCATTCAATTTTTCATTTATTTTTTGTTGCTTTTCCATGGGCTAGTCAATTCCTAAATCTAGGACAGAGTTTCCTCTTTCTGGAAAAGGAGAATACTGAATCTAGCACTTAGCAATTATTTTCCATCATTAATGATACATGCATTTCTTTAAATTTAAAAGTCTTGTACCTGGAGACTCAAGACAAAGAGGTCAGATTTCTATTAAACAAGCAGAAGAACTGAAAAGCAGATTTGCAAACTATTTTTCCTTTAATATATTCACTTAACTTGACTTCTCAGATCTCTGAGTTTGAAATAGCCTTGTCTTTATTCATAGGTGACCTGGTTGGGAGCAATGCAAATATATGAATATTGGACCAGAGTCAAGAAGACCTTGATAAAATTCTTCCCTAGACACTGGTGAAGGCATTTTACCTTATTGAACCCATTTTTTGCAATTGTAAAATAAGAGTCTTAGACTTTAGGTCCACTACAATCCCTCTTATGTCAAAATCTATGATCCTTTGATATTTACTTGACATTTCGCCATCTCTGTATTGTCATTATAAACTCAATTATCATTGAACGACCTTCGAATGCCAACATTTTATAATAAAACATCAATTTGGTTTCTTCTTATATACAACACAATTTCAGAGCTAAGGAACTGAGAAGGCATTCATTCAAACACTGTCTGTACCTGAGCAAGAATCTCAGCTACTACATTTAGGTGCCTTCTCACCCTGAAACTTCCCTCATTATTTGTGATCATCATGCTTTGAAACATCCATTCATTTCTAAACCATTCCCCCCCCATTGTTAAATCTCTCCTAGTGCTTTCATTTTGAGGAAGGGTCAAGGCTATCAATCCTTCATTTTTTTTCCTGATTCTACTTCTGATTCTTCAAACTTCACCTTTATATAATACTGTCCTCCACCCTAGTGGCCCATTCTTTTAGTTTCCCTCTTTATGTTATTATCCCAATCCCTATTAGATTGTAAGCTTCTTGTGGGTACTTCTATTTCCAAGGCATGAGATGTGTTAATAAATTCATATTGACTGATTCTTGAGTACTCAGCCATTTCTGCAAATTCTGCATAGTTTTCCTGGGTACAATTATTTTTATCTTTTATTAGACTATAATTTTCAGTTTTTAAAATTTCTAACCTCTTGAATCAGAAGCAGTGATATGCCAAACCTAGATGTTCCAAGACCCTGATCCAGAATTAGAAAGGCTTTAATTCACTCAGTTTTTAGCTTGGATTCAAGTCTATACTAGTCACTCCCACACCATGCCTCATCTTTTCTAGCCATCCATTTGAAGAAAGTTTATCCAATCTCAAGTATGTTGTTGATCTTCCGTTCTACTTATACTTTTCATTCATTGATTTCTACCTCTTGCCCAGGGAAAAATAATCTGATTATGATTATGATTATGATTATTATTATTATTGTTGTTGTTGTTGTTGTTGTTGTCATTTCCAGTGGAAAAGAGGAGGAAAAGATAGTATTCCAAGAGACTGATGGTCTCTCTGACTTTTACACTAAAGCTCCCTTTTCTGTCCAACCCTTCCTGTGTGTTACCTATATTATCTCCCCAATAGAATAAGATCCTTTAGGGTAAGGATTATGTCACTTATGTATCTATACCCACTGAACCAAACAAAAAAAAATAACAGTCTAAGAAATATTTATTGATGGGTTTACCTATGCTAATTTTACTTTTTGCTTGGGAGGATTCTCCTGATTTCCTTTAGTTATGACTCCCAGGTTTGAAGTTCAGTTTTGATCCCATTTCCCAACTGACAAATAGGAACTTAATATCACGGTCAATAGGTGGCAGTATTAATCTCTTGTGTTAATGGATCAGTTGGAGATGTGGCAATGATACACAGAGAAGATATTATTAAGAACATTTAGGGCAGCTAGGTGGCATAGTGGATAAATCACCGGCCCTGGAGTCAGAAGTACATGGATACAAATCCGGTCTCAGACACTTAATAATTACCTAGCTGTGTGGTCTTGGGGAAACCACTTAACCCCGTTTGCCTTAAAAAAAAAAAAAAAAAAACTAAAAAAAAGAACATTCCAAGAAATCAACAAGTCTACATTATGGAGAAATGTCTCATGTTTTACTCACATATGTCAGTAAATGCATAAGAAAATCTAGATTTATGCAAAATGCAAAAGAAGGTAAATTTCTCCTCTTAACAAAAAGATGTGTGAGTGTTAGAATTTAATAAAAATCTATTAATACACACAATTTATTTAAAGCAAAGTCTGCTAGGTTGGAAAAAAGCAGCAAGGAGAAAGATGCTTCACTCCTCCTTAAAACTTCAAACATTCCAGTCATTAAGTTATATGCCAAATGAGGTGATACCTTAATTAGTTAATTCCATGGAAATAACTTCTCTTAAAATAAAGCTAGATACATTTAAAAATAAATGTTCATAATCTCTGAGAGCAGATGGCATGAACAAAGGGGTTTAAGAATTGTGAAGAGAAGAAGGATTAGATTACTTTTTGCCTGGTCTATGACACTCTCTAGAATATTAAAATTAACTGATTTACATAGTGTTTTAAGATTTGCCAAGTACAATATAAACTCCATTTCTTTTGATACTTTCAACTATTTTATAAAATAGTCCTTTAATTTCAGAGACATTGAGAAATGTACCTATAGAATTAGTTAATGAGAAGCAGACTTTTCTTCAGTCTCTTTTGACATTAAGTTTAAAATAATTTCCCTATACCATGTGGTTTTATGTAGATGGATCAAAGATTTGGCTGATAACCTATGATAATCTATGGTAGCTAAAAGCTTTGCTGGGCATGGGGTAGATATTACTCATATTGTGAATATGTAGTTTCATTGATTCTGATGGGAGCCTTTCTTTGAATGATAGAAAGGTTTGTATCAAAGTACATTTCCTGAGGGAAAACAACCCCTTCCTGCTATAGGCAGTCACAAACTCAGTTATATTTTAGAGAGGTAGGAAAAGGATTTTCTATATCTCTTTTTCTATTTCATTGTATAGTGACCCTAATTTTGCCATCATTCTGCTGATAAAGACCAGTGGAAAATAGTAGTTTCAATCACAAATGTCATCCCTCTTCTTCCTATAACTGATTTCACATTTCGCAATCAGATATTTTATTTCAAATAAATTTTAATACCACATGAATGAATCTTCCCTCTACTACCATACATGACAACCATTTCATGACTTGGCTTCACAACACGTTATTTTCAATATGTTTATCCCTCAAAGCAAAAAGGACATTGGATTTTGAGTCACAGAATATTGAATCTACTACTTACTACCAGCGTCACATTTGCCAAATCACATAATATCTCTGAATCTGAATTTCCCGCCCAGTAAAATAATGTGGTTGGTTTATATTGCCTTCTATGAATTCTTTCCATTGCCTTCTATGGACTCAAGACTTTTGATCAAGTAATCTCGTATTAAGCCTTTTCTTTATAAATCTCTTCTTCATATTTCAATCGGTTGGTCCTCAGACAAAGAACAGTCAGACACATGGTTTATCACTAAGCCATTTCTTGATAATTTCTATCACTTCAAATATTTTGCTAGCATAATGTGACTAAGCCAAGGTCAGGTCTAAGCCATGACCAGTTATTATGAAGTATTTTAGTGAAGAAGATTTATTATTGAAGTTATTGTTTTATACAGAATTAATAAAATTAGAATTCAAGAGGTGGAAGACATCATAAGTCATTTGTCCCAGTCTTTCTTAGTATATTCTAAGGGATATTTTCTCTAATATATCATTATTGAAAGACCTTAGCAATCGGGTTTTAGCCTACCTTACTAGGATAATTCCAAATTGATCTCCCTAGTGCATTTTATACCAATTTCAAATTAGCCAACTTGCTATATATCACACTGTAAATCATACCTCTTCCATTACCCATGTCTGGAATATTCATGCATCTCATATCAACCTCGAGGAACATATAGTTCACTTTAAGTTCCACTTAAAATGCTATTTCCTTATAGAAATCAGCTTTGTTTTCCTTAATTGTTAGTGCTCACTCCTGGAATGTCATTTAATTTTTCATTTATGTATATATATATATATATATATATATATATATATATATATATACATATATATATATTTATGTGTGTGTGTGCTATCTTATGCTCATGTTCATTTATCTGTAAACAAAGTGTATAACACTAGAAGAATAAAATCATCTAAAGAACAAGGACTCCTTCCTTATCTTAAGTTGTTCCAGCCACTAGAAAATTATCTAGTATATTCTAGGAGTTTAATAATTGTTTTAAGTTGATTGATAATTTGACCATATATCCTTTGCCCTGAAGAGCTCAATAGATTTCAGTTTTATTTCCTTCTTTAACTGTTGATTGCTATGTTTTGTTATAAGAAATTTCAGCATATCCTGATTTTGGAATAAGGACACATGTCTTGGAATTCTGCCAGTAATAGTTTCCTCTTTGTCATTTTGGGCAAGTGATATAATTATTTTGTCTCTCTGTTTCTTCATCTGTAAAATGATGGGATTAGATTAGATGATATCTGATGTCCTTTCCAACTCAATTCTACAATCCTATAATCCTCACTTACTTGGTCATTTTAGTGCATCATTTACTATGGTATTTAGCAAAATGTATCCACAAGTTCCCTTCAAAACTGAACACATGCTATATTTGTTGACTCACACATGGTCCAATGGATACAGCACCTCAGGTTAGAAGAGTTTGCCGACATGTATCCTAAAAAAACCCTCAATCATGACTTCATTTTGATTCATATTATAAGTCAGAGCATTTGGAAATGGAAGATTCCTTAAACATCAGGTAGTTCTAAGTCTTCATTTTACAGTTAAAGGAAGAAACTGAGTCTAATAGAGGCAAATTTCTACCTTCACCTTATATGAGAAACACTGATGGCTTTTCATAAAAGATGGTTTCAGTTTCATAATTATTTCAGAAACTGTTATCTATTTGAACAACTATAAATACATGATATGGAAGTTGGACCCCAAAGTTAATTTTATATATATATATATATATATATATATATATATATATATATATATATATATATATACATATATATATGTATATATGTTTTTCACTTTTCCTCTATGAGTCTATTAAACATTTAGAGGAAATTGATTCATGATATTGATTTTCACATATGCAGAATGTATTTGCCAATTCCAAAGACCTGTTTGGAATAATTCTTCCTTTATTTAGTTAATTATCATGACTGTGAAAACCTAAGGCACTACAGATTGAAGCAAAAGTGTTTTAATTGGTGGGGAAGTAGTATCTATGCATTTTGATGTGAAAAGGATTTCTTATATTGAGTTCATATTAATGTAGGTCAGAATATTTCTTGGTGTTATCAAATATAATCTCATGTTGATTACCTCTTGGCAAGTCAAGTTAAGAAAAAAATGGGAAAAAGCACTGATTTTTTTGAAGAAATTTCTTGTCTCACCACACATATATTATTACACCCACTAGATTTGCTTTTAATCTTTTAATAAACTGAAACAGTTAGTGATTTCTGCAAATGGCTTCTGAGTCTAATCCCACATAAGAATACAGTGCTGCAGTGGATTAGGAGAGATGCACATTTCTCAATATTTGTCTTAACCTCTCAAGAGTTGAATTTAATTTTGATTATTCATGGCATGACACAACATTTTCAGAGAGTGAAATTTGTCATGTGAAACATGCCTTTTTCAATAATAACTCACAATTACAAAATGGATCTGTAAGTGTATGTGCCAATATTTTAGCTGACTCTTCTCACCAATTTCTGATTATCTATTCATTTTATAGCTTACTATATGGATATAAAACTTTTCAAACATTGTTGCTTGGGGTATACAATAAAGTTTAATTGTTCATAGGATCAAAAACCCAGAACAGATGACAAAATGAAATTAATTTATTTTTCAGCAGGATAATTGATAGAGGAAATACTTTTAAACTGCAGGTAAAATATTTTAACATCAGTATGCATTGCATGATATCCTCTAATGCCTAAAAAGTCTTTTATTTTAGCTATAATACACCACCTTAAGTATCACTATTGACTTTTGTATCATAATTTTGCTTTTGGTTTACTTTCCTCATGTTATATTTTACTAAGTTCCTACCAAAAAAAATGATCTTTTTTGGAAGTTGATAACCTATTATTGTGTTTACCTAGTTTTGAGTTTATTATTATCCTTATTTTTAATGCTATTATCATATATCTTTTGTTCCATTTGTTCAAAGAAGTACAGATAGAAATGGTTTTGCAGCAAGGTACTATGTTCTGTTTTGTTTTTGCTTTGCTTTGTGGAGGTCAATGGAGTTAAAGTATTTGATTCAAGGTCATACAGCTGGTAAATATCAAGAGTCTGAGTTATGACTTGAGCTCATGTCCTCCTGTCTCCAGGACCAAGACTTTATATCACCTAACCATCCCTATTTCCTTTTATATTTATATTTCTAGAGAACATTGCATAGAAGTCTCTTAATACATCTCTCTCTCTCTCCCTCTCTCTCTTTCTCTCTCTCTCTCTCTCTCTCCCTCTCTCTCTCTCTCTCTCTATATATATATATATATATATATATGTATTTATGTTAATAGTTGAACAAAAGTATCATTATTCTACCTTATTCTTTCTGTCTCATTAATAATATTCTCAATTACAATACCAAAAGCATATAAAAAGCCTGGGACTATTGCATATACCTATAGACACACAAAAATAATACAATATGATAGTTATACATAGACATTCACTACATGTATGTATTAACAGGAAAAAATTCATGTGGGATATATATCTACATATATGTATGTATACATAAGAATACATATAAATATTAGTCCCACATGAATTTTCATTTCTGTAATTCTGTAGCATTTCTAAATTGCGAAACTGTATCATTCTAAAAAAACATGGAATATGAATATGTAGCAAGGCAACACTTATTTAAATATTATTATTTGTTGATTTGGATTAACAGTTTTTGAGAGACTGGGCAATAACTTGCTTTGTTATAATGCGTTGGTCAATAAAATTATTTGAGAGTAAATGAAGTCATGACTTGTATGTAGAGTATAGGGATCACTTATTTGTTCCTCTATGAGTGATCATAAACTTTTTTTTTAAGTTTTTTGCAAAGCAATGGGGTTAAGTGGCTTGTCCAAGGCCACACGGCTAGATAATTATTAAGTGTCTGAGGCCGTATTTGAACTCAGGTACTCCTGAATCCAAGGCCAGTGCTCTATCCACTGCACCACCTAGCTGCCCCTGAGATCATAAACTTTTAAAACAATTTTTAATTCATTTTGTTTCATTTTGAGTTTCAAATTCTATTCTTCTCTCTATACCTCCCCCCACCATCACTGAGATGGTAAGCAATCTGACATAACTTACAAATGTATACTCATTTAAATTATTTTCATATTAGTCTACATTATGCATAAGAAAGCTCAAAAATGGTGGAAAATGGTACACTTCAATTTTTATTTAGAAAATATCAGTTCTCTGGAGGCAGAGAATGAATGATTTCTTTTAATCATTTGTGATGGTTTTGGATCATTTTATTGCTGAGATCAGTCAAATCATTCACAGTTTTTCATACTAAAATTGTGATGTCACTATGTACAATATTTTCTTGTTTCTGCTCTCAGTTTGCACCAGTTCACTTGTGTCTTTCAGGGTTTTACTTAAATCATCCTGCCTGTTCAACCATTCCCCAATTGTTGGGAATATCCTTAATTTATAATTCTTCCTCTGCAAGAACTGTTGTAAAACTTTTGGTTGGCAGGAATAGGTTATTATTTTCCTTCTTTTAGGGAGATAGGGAACTTTTGATGTATAATTCTAGGCATTGAATTATGTCTTTTTAAAATACATTTAACTGACATATTTTGTTTTGATATCACCTGTATTTGACAATTTATTCCCTTTCCCCAGGAAAAGTGCTATTCTTAAAATAATGAGTAAAAATCAATGAAAGTAGCCAATGCATCAGAAAGTCTGTCATGAAAATAGTATAAGGAAAGTGGCTCCTCATCTCTTCTTTGGAGTGAAGCTTGGAATTTATAGTGATATGGTGTTTTCTTTTTTCTTTTTTGTAATTATTCTTGAATTTATTTTGTTGTAGACATTGTGTATACTGTTTTCCTTTTATTGTGATTTTATTTTATATCATTGCATTGAATTTTCCCATTCTTTTCTGTGTTCATCACATTCATTTCTTTTATTATAGTAACATTCAATTACATTCATATAGTTAGCCACTTTCCAGAGAATCTCAATCTAATTTGCTTCTAATTTTTTGCTACTACAAAACCTGCAACAAAAAATATTTTGGTGTACATGAAGGCTTAAAAATCATATCTTACTATATACATGGTAAGTGCTTAAGTTTTTAAATATTCAGATTATGTTCAATACAATAAGTTTATTATTTTATCACTTATCTCATACTCATCTCCATAAACACTAGTTAGATAGAAAAGGGCTGTTGTGCTATAATTACTTTATATTTAATTGTTGTGGACTATTCATAGGTGAGTATAGTGATTGCTTTTGTCATCAAAAAGCAATTGTAGGATGTGAGCTCATCTTTTGGAGTACTAAAAGCATTAAAGACAATTTTTATAATAAAGAGGATGCAAGGAATGGCACATAGCCATCCACATAGTACATTGTTTTTTAATTTCATTTTTCTCTCAACTATGTCATTGAATTAAAAAGATCATTTCATGGGAATTAAAGATTATAAGTATATGTAATATTGTTACTGAAGAAAAATATTTTTCTTGAAAAGTGCATTGAAGATTTAGAGCCAAAATGGAGTAGCAAGAAGTGCATCTTATCTCCTCTCCACTCATTTCTTTTCTAGCATGACCTAGAAAATGCAAACTGGTTTGTCTTTGGAAAATACAGGAAAATTGGCTACCATTTGGGAAATTTTTAGAGGAATTTCTATTATTTGGGGAAAAACTCTTGTCTTTATTTTATTTTATTTTTCCCAGAACAGTTAGGGAGTCAGACACAGAGATTTGAAGGCAATGACAATAAGGGTAATTAAGAACGTCCAGGTGGAACATCACCATACATGGAGAGGTTTTTTATGTGTGGTAAGAGAGACCAGAAATTCCCCAAGGGATCCAAATCTGTATAGACCCCAGAAATAGGTACCAACAAGGACCTTGGTCATTCACTTAGTTATGCAATTCTAGGGCAAAGACATAGTGTAGACTTAGTAGAAGATTCAACACAAAGCTGGGTTTTCAGGGAAAGAAACAGTTTGCTGACCAAAGGTTGTATATTGAATAAGAAGAAACTTAAGAAGAAAGCAATAGCTCTGAATAGCTGACCCCTGAAATAGAGCAGGATTTCAGCTCCATCCCTAAGAGCAGTCTGAAGATTTTAGAGGAATAAACAGTTTAAGAATTCAAGAAATAAGGGGGAACTACATTTCTGCCACTCTAAATCTAAAAAATTTTCCAGCTGCCTAATAGTGAACCTGACAGCAAAATATAGCTTTCAAACATAAGGAAGCCCTCAGTCATGTTAAGAAACTAATGTACATCATAAAACTGAAAAAAATCAGACAAGGAGGGAAGTGATTAGAATTTACTGTCTGAGAACTTAATGCTTGCAGGTCCACAACACAAGCTATTTCAGAGATCCTATAATACCAAAAAATAATATCTCCTGGGATTATTAAGAAGATTAAGTGAGATAATATCTGTAAAGCACTTAGAACCTTTTAAATAGTGAATACTTAAAACATGTTAGTTCCCTTTCTTCCTTATTGCTATTTAGATTTGACACAATGCATTTTGTGTATGCCTCCTTAAGTATAACTGTTTACTCATGGTTGAGCTATGACACTAAAATCAATGGAACTACTATGCTAATTATTTAATTCGTCTCTGACATCTGAATCTTAACTTGGTTTATCCAGCTATAGATTTGTGCCAGCGCCCTGAAATGTACCCTTTTTAAAAAATAAATATTATTATTTATTTGTTTTTGTCAAAACATATAATGATAGTTTTCATCAATCATTTTTTTGGCAAGATTTTGAGTCCTACATTTTTCTTCATCCATCTCTTCCCTCCCCTGCCCCTGAAGGAAAGCAGAAAAATATAGGTTCTACATGCTTAATTATACTAAACACATTCTTATTAATCACTTTATGAAAGAGGAATCAAACCCAAAAAAACAATAGTAAGAATGACAAAATACACAAGACAACTTTAAAAAATTGAAAATAGGAAGCTTTGATATTCATTTAAATTCCACAGTTACTTCTCCAGATATGGATGATATTATCCATCACAAATCTTTTAGCATTTTCTTTATACTGTTGAAATGAGCAAGTCCATTAAAGTTGATCATCACCAGGTTTTTTGAAGTCCCATCCCTCATGATTTCTTATAGAACAATGGTGTTCCAACACATTCATACAGCACAACTTGTGCAGTCATTTCCCAATTGCTGGGCATCCCCTCAAATTCACTTCTTTTACTTACAATAAGAGCTGCTATGAATATTTTTGTAAATGTGGATATTTTACACCTTTTTGTGATATCTTTATGATATAGAAATAGTAGTTATATTGCAAGATCAAATGACATGCACATTTTTGATGCTCTTTGAGTATTATTTCAAATTGCTCTCCAGAAAATTTGTATCACTTCACAAGTCCACCAATAATGTATTAGTTTCCCAGTTTTCCTACATCCCCTCCATCATGGATCATTTTATTTCCAGTATAAGCTCATTCATATGAAGTGGTACCTCGGAGTTGTTTTAATTTACATTTCCAGAATCAATAATAATTTGGAGCAATTTTTCACATGACTATAGATAGCTTTATTTTCTTCTTCTGGGAATTGCCTCTGCATAACTTTTGATCATTTATGAATTGGAGAATGACTTTTTTATGCATTTGACTAACTTCTCTACATATCCTTTGAAATGAGTTCTTTGTCAGCAACGTTGTTGTAGAAATTGTTTCACAATTTAATGTATCTCTTTTAATCTCAGTTGCATTGGTTTTGTTTGTATAAAAACTTTTTCAATTTAATCAGTGTTATCCATATTTTTGAAACAACTAAAATTTCAATTTAGATTGCATAATGGAATATATAAACCATAGACTAAATTTGAAATACAAAATGTCAGAGTTAAACAAGATCTCAAAACCTACAATATTAGAACATAAAAATATCAGAAATATACATTGGAAATGTACATTTTTTTAACTAAGGAAGATACTTTACTCTAAATCTGTAGAAAATATGACTTATAAGCATTTGTGTTAGAAGAATTAGAGTCATTTTTCAGAGCTGATTACAATTTCTATTACAATTGGATGATGAACTATACATTTAAAAGAAAATAAATTGTTAGCTTATAGAAAGTTTGACCTAGAAGGAGTCTCAAGAAATTGAGAGACAGACATGGCAAGATTATTATAAACCATTACATTTAGACTCTTTAGTATAGCAATGAGAAAACATATACTCAGAGAAAGATACTGGCCAGAAATATAATTGGCAACTTGAGGAAATGATGCATTCCATTATCTTAAAATACAAGGGTAGATAACCCATTTGTGCTATATTACATATGGATTTTATATGTCAGACAGAGTTGGACCCAAATGATCTCAGAAGTCTTTTCCAACTCAAATTTTTTTCAACTCTTAGATTTAATCGTATACTTGGAATCTTTATATCAAAGTCATAAACACATATTCTTACTGTCTCCTTAATGGTGGAATGAAAACCCTCCCCTCCTTGATAGGAAGCATGGATTTGGTGGTAGGAGAGCTTTAATTCTCCACACATTTCCATTTTATGGAATCTTTAAGTGAAGGAACATCTTCTGGACTCATATTATATCCCAACCTAGTGTAGCCTAATATATAAAGAGGGACCCACATATAGTGAGACCTTTGTGAGACAAAAGGGAGGCATAATAGACATTTCTAGTATCATCTTCCCCCATCCTCTTTCTTCTTCAAGGATGACTCATTCCTGCCAGGAATGAAAGCAGAAAGTTGGAGCTAGAGGTCATAACTCTGCTCTCCTACAGAGGTTAGCTAACTACTCCCTTAAAAATTATTGAATTAGAACATGGGTGTACAACCTTTACCTCTTCTGGGCTGCAACACTCAACAAAACTTGTCAAGGGTTGCATAAAGAATTCGATATTTATTTATGATGACAAAGTAACTCATATTAATAATGAGAATATTAATGACATATATAATAATGTACTAAAATGCAATGAAGTATAATAATAGAATGGATATGAGGAATACTTTTGCTTTTTAAACAAAAAAAAGGGAACACTGAGCCTGCTTTTTCAATACCAATATATCTAGATCTGGATTCATAGAGTTTGTGGTAATGTGAAGAATATTTTTAAGAAGCTCAAATAAAATTTTTCTTCTTTTTTATTTTGTGTAAGCTTCATAGGGAGAAAATTGCTTTTAGATATAAACACTCCCCCAAACAGACATCATGAGCAAGGCCTGTTCATGAATTTCTGGATTTTTTTTTCTTTAGGCAGAAACAACTAATAAAAGTCCAATAAAACAAGAAGAGATTTAGATAATTTTTTTTCTTTCAGTTATATAATTGATTGCAACTCTATACATTTTATTTACATGTTTATAGGAAAAATGTTGATGTCAAATCAAATTTAGTTAGTGTTTTCTAAAATCTTGAAATCTATTCTCAAAACTCTGGGATAAAATAGCAATTAATGCTGTACATAGTAAAATTGTCTATTGAAATTACGAGTCATACAATTTTGAAATAAAGAATCTAATTCCTATGCACATAACTTTTGTAAAAAAACAAAATAAAAGAAAACAAAATTATTTTGGCAGGCTGTGAAAATACACAATGTTAATTATGTGAAGTCAAGTTGTGTTAATAAAGAGTGAAACTGATCTATAATGTGACAATGTTGGCATGTGTGCTCACCTGCTCCTTCATTTTCCAGCTACATGACATGAGCCAAATTAATGACTTTTGAAGGCCAGTTGTGGTTAATGACCCATAGGCTAATATGATCTTAGAAAAATGATTTGGTTCCATCTAACTTCTGATTACTTCATCATGTTGAGGAGAGTTCTATATGTAAAATTTAATTTCTTCCTCTCCCAATACCAGTTCTACAATGCAGTTTCCACATATCAAATTGCAAAGATACCCATTTATTCAAATAATAACAAAACAGAAATTGGAAAAAGTATATATCAGAAACAAATATATACTAGACAATGCAGAGTGAGGTATTCTCCCATTGGATGTGATGTTACTGAGTTCAAACTAGAAAGTATCTTGGAGCTCAATCAATAAGAAATTTCCCGAAGTGTCTAAATCAACACATTATAAAGAGAGATATGAGGAAAACTGTGAACTCCTATCTTTCCAGAATTTCTTCCATGGGCAATCTGGAAAAGGGTTTCCCTATTCCACATTTTCTCTCAAGGTTTTCACCATAGTGTCCAAAGAAGTTTCCAAAATAATTCTGAGTGGGAGAATCCTCAAGGGGGACTCCTGCTTAAAAAGTCTCCAAAAGAGAGACTTGTTGAGAACTGAAGATTTTACAATTCTGCTCCACTTTACACCTCAGGTAGGTCAGGGCATTCAACTCCATCAAAGAAGAAAGTCTTACCCCAACAAGGTTTGGGACTGCTGTTATACAGTCATTCATTGAAAAAAAATATTTTGAGTATTACTCTCTAAGAAATACTGTAATGGATAATCAAGGGTAAATAAAATTCACTGAGACATAGCCCCTATCTTTTTGGAGCTTAGAGTTCAGTAGAAGGATACAATACAAAGAAAGAGAACTCCAAAATATGTCATATAATCAATGCATTGCAATTCTATTGAAGGACTTACTTGGGATCACAGAATATACTAGACACAATGTTCTGCAAGCATTTATGGAATCACTAGTAAGTGAAAGGGCTGAAGGACAGGGAAGAACAAAAACTCTAAATATGGACATACCACATGTGGATGAGCACACAGGCACATGCATACACATACACACATCTCAAGCAATCTCAAAACCAGTTCATAAATTTCCTATTTTTATTCCTGACCTTTCTCTACCGTTTCCCATTCATAGAGTCATGATTTTGTTGAATTCATTTTCTATTATACTTCCTAGAACAATGTTTTGACCATGTCTGATTATATAGCTCAATCCGAGTGGAGAAAATTACCTGGTAATTTAAAAAAAATTTCCCATCAAAGACTACAGGAATCTGCTCTTCAATTTAGAAAGAAATTCACAGAATCAGATTGCTTGTGTGAGCTGTAAGTAATGCTTAGTGTCTGGGCCTTGGGTAACTTGATATTGAAAGAAATATGATATTCTTTCTCTCTCTTTCTCTCTCTCTCTCTCTCTCTCTCTCTCTCTCTCTCTCTCTCTCTCTCTCTCTATCCCTCTTACCTTCAGCTTTGAAGTCAAATGATGAGAAACATCTTGTCATTGTTGTTAGACAGAGAACAACTGCTATGTTACAGGTTATTCATATATTGGCAAGAAGTGGACATGAAATATAAGTGGACAAAGAACTAGAGTGGCAATCTGTGAAAAAAAAATCTCTGCCTCAGTAGAGTAAATTATATGATATTAATTTAAAGGAGAATGATCACACCCTGGCTTTGTGTCCCTCAGGTTGTCTTTTATTGAAATAAAAGGAGAAAGATGCACATGTAAATATTATCAGTTAGGTATGATACTGAAGTTTTTATGCTCAAGTTTTTTTATGTTTTGAGGCTATTCCTGTAAATTTTTAATTCTCTTTATTTAAAATCATCAAATTCAATGTGTAATTAAAGAGCACCTGCTCTGTCCATCAATCAAGATATATTGAATATATCTTCCTATTTTTCCAGACCATGTGATAGGCATTCATTGCAAATGCAATTTCAATAATTAAAGTATTTCCTTTTGTTTTAAAACTTTCCTCTGACCAGGATTTGGAACTTTCATCTTCTGCTGCATAACCTATCTTCTGAGGAAAGGTGGCAAAGGAACAGTTCAGGATTTCCCATATACCCCAAAGTGATTTATGAAACATGAGGAAAATGCTCCACTTCCAACTTGTTCTTTTTTATTTAATTTTTATTATATTTGTTTTATTGTTGTACAAATTATGTTTTATAAATTACTAAAATATTCTTGTTTAAGAGTAAACATAATGTCCCCTCCCCCAAAAAAGAACCTCATGACAATAAAGTAAAGGAAAGAGGAAAAATTAAAATTAAAATTAAAAATGGTAATAATAATCAGGGCAGCTAGGTGGTAAAGTGGACAGAACACTGACCCTGGAGTCAGGAGCACCCAAACTCAAATCCTGCCTCAGATAGCCAACAATCACTCAGCTATGCAGCCCTGGGCAAGCCACCCAACTCCATCTGTACCACAAACCTCCTCCCCCCCAAATAATAATAATAATAATAATAATAATAATAATAATGATAATAATAATAATAATAATAATAAATAATAAATGTGCTTCAGTCTGTGTTCTAACACCACCAGTTATGTCCCAGGTGGATCTGATCACAACTCCCTCCATTCGTACTTCCCCACTATCATACACTATATTTTCTGTCTCCTTTCACTCTGTTCCTCTTCATAAATGTGCTGGAGGGTAGCTGAATGGCACTGCAGACTGATCACCAGTCCTGGGGTCAAGAGGCCCTGAGCCCACATATGACTCCACTCCTAAGGCCCAGCAACCACCTGGCCCTATGGTCCCAGACAGGCCATCAAATCCCACCCATTTGAAGGAAGTGAAAAAGAAAATGCGTTATATCTTACCACTTTCCCCCAGGGTCCACCCTCTCTTCCATCACTCATATCCACCCTTTCCCCCTGTCCCCCTTCTCTCCTTCTTACTCTAGATGTCAATAGCCTATTGACTATATTTGCTGTTTCCTCTATGAGCCACCTCTGATGAGATTGAAGGTTCCCTCATTCCCCCTCACCTTCCCCACTTCCACATCATTGCAATATCTCATTGTAATCAAAAAATCTTATTATATGAAATATCTTAGCCTATTCCACCTCTCTTTTCTCCTACTCCCATTGTTAAGTCCCTCATATTTTGCCCTGCTCTTCCACTCCCTATGCTTCACCTGAGTCCTGTATTTGATGATCAAACTTGCTGTTCAGCTCTGGCCATTTTAACAGAAACATTTGAAGTTCCCCTGGCTCATTGGAAGTCCATCTTTTTCCCTGGGAGAGAATGATCAGTTTTGCAGTGTAGTTGATTCTTAGTTGATTCTCAGTTGTATTCTGCACTCTTTTATCTTCCAGAATATTGTATTCCAAGCCCTATGAGCCTTTAATCTACTTGCTGCTAAGTCCTGTGTGATCCTGGCTACAGCTCCATGATATTTGAATTGTGTCCTTCTGGCTACTTGTAATATTTACTCTTTGACTTGAGAGTTCTGGAACTTGGCTATAATATTCCTGGGGTTTTTATTTTTGGATCTCTTTCCAGGGGAAATTGGTGGATTCTTTTGATTGCTCTTTTGTCCTCTCCTTCTAGGATATCTGCGCAATTTTCCTGTAGAAATTCTTTAAAAATAATGTCAAGAATATTTCCCTCATCATGACTTTCAGATATCGCAATAATTTTTAAATTACCTTTCCTGAATCTGTTTTACAGATCGGTTGTTTTTTCAATAAGATGTTTCACTTTTTCTTCTAATTTTTCATTCTATTGATTTTTGAAGTATTTTGTCTTGACTTCTCATAAAGTCAGCAGCTTCCTTTAGTTCCAGTCTACTTCTTTAGGATTTATTTTCCTCAGAGAGCTTTCTTATCTCTTTTTACATCTGGCTAATTCTGCTTTTTAAAGCATTCTCATCCTCAATAACTTTCTGAACTGTTTAATCCATTTGACCTATGCTGATTTTTAAAATGTTATTTTCTTCAGCATTCTTTTGGATTTCCTTGACTAAACTACTGATTTTGTTTTCATGTTTTTCGTGTATCTCTCTCATTCCTTTTCCCAATTTTTCTTCTATCTCCTTCACTTGATTTTCAAAATCTTATTTTGAGCTCTGTCATAGTCTGAAGCCAATTTCCATTTTTCTTGCAGTCTTTAGATGCAGGAGCTTGTACTTTCTCATCTTCAGATTGAGTATCTTGATCCTTCCTGGGATCAAAGACAATGTATTTCTAAATGATGTTCCTCTTTTTTCCTCTATTTACTCATTTTCCCAGCCTGCACTTGGTTTGGGGGTGCTTCCTGAGATTTTGAGTATTATTGGGACACACCCCCACAAGGATCTCCATGTGTGAGGCTCTGTCTTCTTTCTTGGTCTGTGAATGACCACAAGCTCACCCCTCTACCACGAGGCTGAGGTGGGGGGGCTGCTTTTCTTTGGGGATCCTAGACTGTGATTAGGATATGAATGTGGTCAGAGCCCAAGAGTCCTGTTCCAGGTACAGAGGACAGACCTCAGAAGTGTCTCTTTTTTCTCCTACCTTAGGTATTCTGAGCACTCAAGGCTCAGTTGCCTGGGGGCTCCTGCTTACTAGCTCTGTCTGCTTCTATTTCCTGGATCTGGTCTCAAGTAGCCACACTGCTCACTGAATGTCCTGAGGATTGGGATTCAGAGGCTCACTCTGGAAGAGGCCCCATCACCTCCCATATTCCAAGTTATGCCCTGTGCTCCTCAGGGTGTAGATCAGGAAACTGCCCCCGCTGCCATGAGCCATGGCTCCTAGCAGGTCCTGGGCCTGCCTCCAGGAGGCTGATGTTCATTCACTCTGGTAGACCACCCCTCTAACCCTGTGGAGCAGAGCCTTTACACTATTTCCAGGTTACCTTGGAATGGAGAATTGCCTCACTGGATCCCTCTGTGGGTTCTGTCTCTTGAAAATTTAGAGTCTTTATTTTATAAGTTTTAAAATATTATAGGGAAAAAGCACCTAAGAGAGACTCTTCTCCTGTTGCCATCTTGGCTCTGCCCCTGCCAACTTATTCTTGATCTCTATTCTTCACAGGTGACAAAAGGTAGCTAAAGATTTCTGAAACAATGACTTGAGCTTTATTATCTCCTGTAGCAAGTTGTCTCTTTGTAGAAAAGATATCAATAACCAGACTGAGCATCTTCCAAAGGTAACTTCTAGTTCTTAGTGCCAGGTTAATATTTGACAGAAATGGAGACTAACACGTACAAAGACCTCATCTTCCAATTTCTGTTACATATCTCCCTTGAGGGAAGAAGAATAGTTAAAAAAATGGTGGGAAATAGGACTTCCTTTTCCTGCTACACAGGCTCATCTTTTATCTCTTGTTAAATTCTTTCCAGTCCAATCTCTATTCATTTAAGAGAAGAGGAATAATGAAATTGGGGCTCCCATTTGAACATCTAATCTTTTCTCACCCATCTTTTACTGTACTTGTCTTCAGGCTGATCACTACTATCCTTAGGAGTAAGAGTGGTTCTTTCTGCTCAGTAAAGATCATTCTCATATCTAGTCATACTCTACATATCAGATTTTTTTGAAACACTTAAAAGTCATCATCCAAAACCAATTATCCATCCCTGTGACATAATTTCTTTTTCTAATCCTTTCCCACCATCCTAACACAAATTTCCAATAATTTTTTAAATTCCTATTTGTTTTGTGCAATACTTGTTACATAGACAGCAAAATTCATTTTATTTCTAGCTTTTCTTTTCTTTTCTACTCGTTTACTCTGCTAGCTATTGCTCACCTGTGCTGACAAAGACTCCTTCTGGTATTGATCAAAATCTCACTTCCTTGGCCCTACTCTCTTCTAAGTAAAGGAGTGTGACAACTTCTTGATCCCTATTGCAACTTACAGGTTCACTCCCTACTTCCATTTTTCAGTAACCTCTTCTTTCATATTGTGCTCTCCTTTCTCTCTTCTTTTTTACCACCTTGACCCCTTGATGAAACAATTTATTCAGTACTATACTTACCTTTTGAATTTCTATCCTCTTATCATTTTGCAGATTCTGTCCTGCCAAGCCTCAGCCTTGAATCATTTCTATCACTTGCTGTCTTTGTGATGAAACAGAAAAAGTATTAATATATGCTGTTTAAAACAAGATGAGAAATCATGGAATTGTATAATGGGTTTAATACAAATATACGTTTCATGATCTCAACAGTGTTCTTACTGATCCTAAGTAATCCTACTATACCTCTCTTATCAACTTATAATCCCACTCTACAGTTGATCTTTCAAATTTTGTTAAACTTTTAAAACTTCTCATGATTTCTCTCCTCTTGACATTTTCAGCTGAGAAACTTGCTTCATTTTTTAATATTTTTAAAGACAATTTGAGTATCTTTAAGGACCTATAGTATATGTTGGGGTATACACAAAAATCCTTGTTCTAAATTATTTTCCAATCTAATAACAAAAGGGACAAATCCATGAATGAAAAAACTTATTCTAGGATACCATGTTGGATTTTACTCCATTGTTTGGGAAGATGTACTCGTTAGTCATCAGTTAATTTAAAAGCTAAATAAAAACTTACAGTAGTCATATGTATCATTTTGATCAAAACAAAGAAAAAATGTTTAGTATCACTTATTATATTCTATTATGGTTTTTTATCTTTAATATGTCCCATATAGAGAGAAGTTTCATTGCAAAATACAGATACTGTTTCTGCATTTTACAGATACAGAATTCTATAGAATTGACACAGGAATGGATGAACCAGAAATTCCTACTTGCAACTGAATATTTACAGCCAATAATCATTCAAATAATCAGCAAACATGATTTTAAATTCCTAAAATATTTCAGTCTCTGATAGGTACTAATGTTATAATAACAGAAGAAAAAGTCATCCACCCTCAAATGAAGATATATTCTGCCATGGAAGACAACACTGAATTTTATGTTCTTTGATATTATTTTTCCTCCATTATCCATAATTTACATTATAAAATATTCAAAACATGAAAGTTGGACTTGACACTAACAAACAAGAAGAAAAAACATAAAACTCAAAGTGTCAACTACATGGCACAGTCAATAGAACTCCAGGCCCATAATCAGTTAGGCCTAATGTCAAATCATGTCTCAAACATCAAACTTTAACCTTGGAAAATTACTTATTTCCTGTCTGCATCAATTATAAAATGAGGGTAATGATAGCATCTACTTCTCAGTGTTGTTGAGAAAATCAAATAATATAATATTTATAAAGTACTTAGTAATTTGCACATAAATATTTTAATAAATGTTTGTTTCCTTCTTTTCTACATTTATTTTTATTTTTGTCAGATATTTATTTTGTTGCATATTTCTAAGTTCCATTTTTTCTGGTTTTTCTTTGTTCATTTTATCCAATTACATGTAAAGATAGTTTTTTTTTTAAGATTTGTTTCCCCCTGCCTGTCCTTCCCCCCCCCCCTTACAGCGCAATTAATATAGGTTATATGTGTACCACTATGTTAAATATCTTTCCACATTAGTCATATTGTGAAAGAAAAATTAGAGCAGAAGGTGAAAACATAAGATGACAAAAACAGTATAATATGAATTTAAAAGTTAAAATAGTATAGACTCCATAGTTCTTTCTGTACATATGGATGGTATTTACCATCTCAAGTCCATTATAATTGCTTTTGATTATTGTACAAGGAGAAGAGCAAAGTCCAACATAATTTATCATCATATATTGTTGCTGTTAATGTGAATAATATTCTAATGGTTCTGTGCACTTCATTCAGTATCATTTCATGCAAGTCTTTTGAGGCTTTTCTGAAGTCTTTTCACTCAGGATTTCTTATACTCAATCACGTTCAAATACCATAATTTGTTCCCTCATTCTCCAATGTGTGAACATCCTTTCAATTTCCAATTCTTTGTCATTACAAAAAAACCTGCTATAAATATTTTTGTACAAGTCTTTTCCCCCTTTTTATGACCTCTTTGATGTACATATCTAGTAGTGTTATTTCTGGATCACACTTTTATTACCCTTTGGATATAATTCCAAATTTATATTCATAGTGGTTGTGTTAAATTCATAACTTCATTGTAATATTGTACCTTACAGTGTCTCAGTTTCCTCACAACCTCAGCAATATTGAATTTACCATTTTTGTCATTACTGGCCAGATGTTTTGATTGGAATTCTTCTAATCCATGATTTCGTTTTTTTCCTTTAAATTTATTTATATATTTACATTCATATGCATATATATATATATATATATATATATATATATATAAATTACAAAAGTTCCTAACACCCTCCCTTCCCACCTCCTTCATTCAGCCATGAACAGTCAGGTTAGCATTGCAAATATATATTTTGATAAACACGTTTACAGATTAGTTATTTTCATTATGAGGAATTATGATTAAGGGAAAGAGATACATAAAAGAAAACTTTTATAAAGTGTTCATCAGATTCTGTAGGGTTGTTTTTATTTTTCTGTGCTTTGTTTTGTTTTTCTTTCCTCTGGATGGGGATAGTATAGTCCAAAGCCTGTCAAATACAGTTGTCCTAACTCTCTGAAATGCTGAGAGGAGCTACTTCCATCAAGATTGTTTATCTTATAATGTTGTTGATGTATAAATTGTTTTCCTGGTACTACTCCCATTGTTCAGCAGCAGATGCTAAAAGTCATTCCATGCTTCTCTAGAATCTGACAATTTATGATTTCATATAGAAAAAATATTATTCTATAATATCCATGTACTTTAGCTTGTTTGGCCATTCTCTAATTGATGGGTGTCTCATGAATTTCCAGTTCTTTGCCACTACAAAAAGAGATGCTATGAATATTTTGTAACTTGTAGGACTTTTCCCTTTTTCTATGATTTCTTCTGGATATAGATCTAGAAGTGGAATTGCTGGAACAAAGGGTAAGGAAATTTTTATTGCTCTTTGGGCATAGTTCCATTTTACTCTCCAGAAAAGTTGAATCTGTTCACAATTCCGCCAACAACATATCAATATCCCAATCTTCCCACAACCTCTCCAACATGGATCATCTCGTTTTCTCATCTTCTTGACAATCTGATAGGTGTGAGATGCTACCTTATTGATGCTTAATTTACATTTCTCTAATCAAATTGTTTTGAACATTTTTTCATATGATTATATATAGCTTTGATTTCTTCATTCAAAACTGTTCATAAACTTTGACCATTTATCAATTGGTCATTGACTTTGATCTTATAAATTTTATGCAATGTTCTATATGTTTTAGAAATGAGACCTTTCTCAGAACTCCTAGTTGTGAAGATTGTTTCCCAGATTTTGATTTCCTTCTGATTTTATTAACAAAACTTTTTAATTTTAATTTTATGTAAGCAAATCATTAATTTTGAAGCTTATTATGTGCTCTAATTCTTGTTTGGTCATACTTTTTTTTCATCAGTTGCTATTCTTGACTTTTTGCTGCACCAGATGAATTTTGTTACTATATTTTCTAACTTGATACTGTAGTTATTTGGTAGTTTGATTGGTATGGCACAGAATAGGTAATTTAATTTGTTTGGAATTGTCATTTTTATATTAGCTCGACTTAATATAAGCGTTTCACATTTTTCCGGTTTTCTAGATCTGACTTTATTTGGGTGAGAAATGCTTTATAATTAAGTTCATACAGTTTCTGGGTTTGTATTAAAAGGTAGATTCCCAAGTATTTAAAGTTGTCTATAGTTATTTAAAATAGATTTCTCTTCTTATCTCTTAGTCTTAGTTGCTCAAATATAGAAACGCTGATGATTTATATGGATTTATTTTATATCTGGTTTCTTTGTTGAATTTGTTAATTTTTTCAAGGAACTTTTTAAAAAATCATTTTCTTGGGTTTTCTAAATATACCATCTTCCTTATTAATTCTGATTACTTCATTTTTTTGTTCTCTTAATGCTACTGCTGCCATTTATAATACTATATTGAATAGTAATAGTGATAAATATTGAAGAGTAATGTGATAAAGTATTTTAAATATAGCTATAAATAGCTCTAATTTTTTTCATTTGGAAACTTTCTATTCATATCTTATGACTATCAATGGGAAATAAAATGTTCTTATAAATTTTGACTCAATTCTCTATATATTTTAGAAATGAGTACATTATCAGAAATATTAGATGTAAAAATTATTTCCCAGCTTTCTTAATTACTTCTCATCTCAGTTAGTCTAGTTTTGTTTGTGCAAAATCTCTTTAATTTAAAATAATCTAGATTGTTCAGTTTTATATTTTATAATATTCTCTCTCTTCTGTTTCCTCCCTTGTCCAAAGATCTGATAGATTAAACTATTTGTGTTTCCCTAATTGGGTTGTAGTATGATCCTAAATCCTATACCCATTTTTACCATATCTTGGTATAGTGTGAGGTCTCTAGGTCAATGTCTAGTTTCTGCCATAAAATTTTTCAGCTTACTCTGGAGGTTTGGTCAAATGGGAAGTTCTTATTCCAAAAGTTGGATAGAGTCTTTGGATTAATCAAAGAGTAGGTTACTATACTCGTCTACTACTCGTACTTTTGTTCCTAATCTATTCCACTAATCTACTTCTCTATGTCTTACCCAGTAACACCAGTTTTGAGGACTATTGTTTTATAATATAATTTTATATCTTGTACAGCTAGACTACGTTCCTTTGCATTTATTTTTCATTAATTCCCTTTAAACTCTTGAACTTTAGTTGTTACTATTTTTTTCTAGCTCTCTAAAATAATTTTTGGTAGTTTGGTATAGCAATAAACAAGTAATTTAATTTTTGTAGACATAATCTTTATTAAATTAACTTAGCCTACCCATGAGCAACTGATAATTTTCCAAATAATTTAGATCTGATTTAATTTGTGTGAAAAATATTTTCCAATTCTGTTCATATAGTTCTTGGGTTTGTCTTGGAAGGTAGACTGACAAGTAATTCATGCTGTCTATAATTACTTTAAAGGTATTTTCTCTTTTTCTCTTTTTATCTCTTGCTACTGTGCTTTGTTGGTATATATATATATATATATATATATATATATATATATATATATATAATTGTACTGATGATTTATGTGGGTTTCTTTTTTATACTGAAATTTTGCTGAAGGTGTATGTATTTCTTGGATCTCCTATTTAAATATAGGGGCAGCTTATTTCTTGAGTCTCCTATTTAAATATAGGGCAGCTAGATGGAGCAGAAGATAGAGCCCTGACCTTGAAATCAGGAGGTCAGGAGTTCAAATCCAGCCTCATACACTTATTAGCTGGCTGACCTTGGGCAATCCACTTAATCCTGATTGTCTCATATCCAGGACCATCTACAGTCAGCCTGATCCATATCTGATGACTGGACCCAGGTAGTTCTGTAGGAAAAAATGTGATTTGTGCCTAGCACAATAAAATCTAATTAACGTGTTTTTCATGCCGTCACCTCTTTGAGACATCAAGAATGAAGGAATAAGGGAAATTTGAATGTCACCTGTTTTGTTGAATGTCTATAGTTCCTGCTGAAAAAGTATGGCCATTTTTGCTGGCTAGTTAATTCTTATAGTCCAATAGACTTTGCAATCTAGAATACCATATTCCAGGATCTTTGATCCTTTAATGTGGATGGTGCCAATTTCTGTGATTCCTTGGTATTTTAAATGCTTATTTATCGCTCACTGCAATATTTTCTCCTCTGGATCTTGTCTATGATATTCCTTGGAGTTTTCACTGGGATCTGTGTTACAAAGTTATTGGTGGATTCTTTCAATGACTATTTTAACTGCTGCTTCTAAAATATCAGGGAAGTTTTCCTTCATGATTTTCTAAAAAATTCTTGTCCAGACTTTTTTTTGTAACATGGCTTTCAGTGAGTCCAATAATTTTTAAATGATCTCTTCTGGATCTACTTTTCAGGTAAATCATTTTTGCAATGAGAAATTTTACAAATTTTTTCAATATTTTTTCTTTGTTTTTAAAAATTTTCATTGATGAATTTTTTTGTGAAAGCATAGCATTTTATTTTAAAAAATTTCAGGCACACATACTAGATATACACGTGAAAGAATCATCTGTTTGTTATCTGGTAATTCTGACTTTCTTTTTTATTATGTAAAATTTTATTTGTTTTCCAATTATATGCAATATTAGTTTCTACCTCTCATTTTTGTAATGTTTTGAATATTACAATTTTCCACTATCTACCCTTCCCTCCACCCTCTCCCACAGAAGGCAAACTGAAAAGCTTTACATTGTTTCCATATTATGCGTTGCTCAAAATTGAATGTGGTGAAAGAAAAAATATATCCTTGAGGAAGAAATAAAATATCAAAAATACTAAAACTATATAGTACATAAGACAACTTTTAAAAAAAATTGAATTTAATGACCTTTGGACTTTGTTTCAGCTCCACAGTTCTTTCTCTGGGCACAGATGGTATCTCCAATGCAGATATCCTAATTGTCCCTGATAATCGCACTGAAGGAATAAGCTGGTCCATTAAGGTTGATCATCACCCCTATGTTGCTGTTTCTTATGCTTCTGCTCATCTCACTCAGCATGATTGAGAAATTCTTGATGTCTCATAAAGTATTTAACTTCCACTTGCCCAATTATGGTTTTATGTCATAATTTTTTCAATTAGCTTTTGTGGTTCCTTATTGATTTGGTAAATTAAATTTTTAAAGAATTTTTTTATTTATCCATTTGTACTTTTAAAGTAATTATTTTCTTCCAAAAATTCTTATGCTTCCATTTTCAAGCTATTTAAATTCTCTTGCATTTTTCATAGTTTTTTTTATTTGATTTTTAAAATCCTTTTTAACTCTTTTTGAACTTCATACAAATTCATTTTCTCCACGCATGTGTGATATTTTCTACCATCTTTTGCTTAGATGGTGTTTTGGTCTTCCTTTTCACCATCTCCTAGTTTATGGGGAAGGTCCTCCTCAGAGACTTTCCTGCTGGTATCTCTGGAGTCACTGGACTTGGAGTCAGGAAGACATGAGTTCATATCTGGCCTCAGACACTTGACACTTACTAGTTGTGAACTAGTGCTAGCTGGTTACCTCACTTCCAGGGACATCTCTAGGCATCCTGATTCATATCTGTCCATTGTATCCAGATGACTCTGGAGGAGAAAATGAGGTTCATGATTTAGCATATCCCACCTCACTCAAATCCAACTCATTTGTCATTGCATCACTTCCCTGATTCTATGGTCTTCTTTGAGAATCAAGAACACAAATCACTTTGCCCGGTCCAGTCACACTGGGATTCTGGGATTGGGGGGTTCTCAGCTTGCCATTGGCACCAATGTTGGAGCTTTCATAGCTGCCATTCCTTTTGAGTCTGGACTCAGTTATCTTTGGCTGTGATCTTTGTTGTGGCTGAGAGGCTCCAGCTGTCTTCCTCTATATATTGCCTGTGCTGGTGTCTGATCGCTGCACTGGCTTCTGTTGGTCATTTTGGCTCCCTCCCTCTCTCCCTTCCTTTTGTTATTTAATTTTTTTTAGGTTTTTGCAAGGCAAAAGGGGTTAAGTGGCTTGCCCAAGACCACACAGCTAGGTAATTATTAGAGACCAGATTTGAACCCAGATAATCCTGACTCCAGGGCTGGTGCTTTATCCACTACACCACCTAGATGCCCTTACTTTTTTAATGCCTTAATTTTAATTTTAATGTTTTCTAAATTTATGTAGAAGGGAAGATTTGTTGAGAAACAAATGGG
Organism: Macrotis lagotis; assembly: GCF_037893015.1. Classification (NCBI taxonomy): domain Eukaryota; kingdom Metazoa; phylum Chordata; class Mammalia; order Peramelemorphia; family Peramelidae; genus Macrotis; species Macrotis lagotis. Next base: position 69,206,171 of record NC_133658.1, read on the forward strand.
TACATGGGGAATCATAAAATCAGAATGATTAGTGAGTTTCAGTGACTAATTGAGATCTCTCTCTCCCTCTCTCTCCCTCCCTCCCCTCCCTCTCTCCCTCTCTTCCTCTGTTTCTCTATAATACATGTAATACATATATGTATTATATATTTAATATAAAAATATAAAAAATACCTATAACTGATTGCTTGTTATATATAAATATACATATATATCTGCATACACATATATTCTTATAGATGCTTTATATATGTATATATTATATATTTTATTTATATATGTTATATATTTTATATTTAATATATGTATATGTGTGTATTATATATATATATGAATCAGGAAATAGTTTATGTATAAAATATTCCTTGATTGCTATGTATTCTTAAAACACAAAAGTGAGGAAGAAGTGCATCGTAGGTGTGGGAGACAGCATTTTCAAACACATGTACAAAGAAGTCAGAATGCCATGTTTGGGGTTTAACAAAAGAATTAGTATGAATGAAATCCATAGATAAATAATACACAAACTTCAAAAGGTCTTTTGTTCCCAAGTATGAACTTCAAAGCTCTTCAATGTCCATCTAGACAATTTTTTTTATTGGGTAATAGACAATTATTGGAGCTTCCTGAGCAAGGACAAGATGACTGATCTTCAAGAATATCACTTCATTATCGTTATGAAGAATAGAGTAGAGAATGAAAGGACTTAGGAAAACCCATGAGAGGTATGAAGTGATGAAAGTGGTCATGTAATATAGAGTGAGGGATAAAGTACAAAATGTGTTAGAATGAAAAATATTTAGCAGCTTCCATTGAAACACATAACTAATGACTTGACCAACCATTGGAAGGGGACAGAAGACACTTCTCTTTACCATGTGTCTGCTAATTTAGAGGAAAAAGATAAAACTGTCCAAGGTCAGAGTCTTGACTATCTCTCATGCATTTGTTGTTTCAAGTAATTATCAACTTCCTGCTACATGATTTAGTTGTACTTATAGGTGAATCCATCCAGGCAAAGTCTGAAATTTCTCAGTCTTTACTCAGCGCCAATGACAGCAACAATCAGACTTCATTTGTTCCTAGAAAACTCATCACCACTATCTTTTTTTGCCACCTGATGTCTTCAGATCTATACTGCCAACATCATAGCTATACACTATTTCTCAAAAGACAGCACAATCACATTTTTGGAAAGCTTTATCTTTTACGAAGGGCCTTTCTGACAAAAGATGTGTGTTAGTAAATTATTAGTTACATTTTGAGGGAGTTAATGCTCAGAAAAAGCTATCTTTTCCTTGATTTGCAGCTAGTTTGTAGAATTGGAAATCCCATAACTTGTGATTTCAACTCTTATTGTCTTTCTCTATATCTTGATGCCCGTAAACCTGTGTTTGCCAAAAAGTAAAACCAAAATGTGTATTCCAAAAAGTTTTTTTTTCCCTTTGTTTTGCTTTTTAGTTTTTATAGGTGGATTCAGAAATAAAGCAATTTTAGTAAATAAAGTCTATGTCTATAAATGACACTGATCTATATTTTATTTACAGACTGTTGGTGCTGGAATTTTCCAGTGTTTTCAGTCATGGGAACCTTGCTCAAAAAATATTTCTCCTTAAAATATGATGTTATCTCTCAGGATATGTGCGATGGGAAATATTCATGTCTCTCCCTTTCAGCAGATTTCCATTCAGGACTCCTTCACAAGGGAATACAAGGTTTTCATTTCATCGGGGTGGGGTGGGCCAGTCAGTGTCTAAAAATCAAATCTAAGACCTCTTGAAGTCAGGATGAAAAATGATGTCATCCTAAGTTTGTATTGTGTTGGTGGGTCAGGTGGAAAGAAATAATGATCTTATATGGAGGTGTTTTGGGAATAAAGAAAGCCTCCAAATAGAACACAACAGTAGTCATCACTTAAATATGACCCTTTGTGGCTTCACAGTTATCTTCTCAGCTGGCTCTAGGGTAACCTAAAAGTGAATGTTAACAAATATACACACATGCATACATACATAAACAATGTATACCCATATGCATATGTATACTTATATCTATCCATGTGTACATGTGTATGCACATAATGTATTATGTACATGAATTTATCTGCATACACATACCTTTTTATAATATATGAATTTATTAACATGCAACACATTCATACACATATTGCACATGCTGATATGTTTATGAAAATAAAGTCATGACAAAATAATAAATATATATACATAGATATGCACAACTACATGTATGTTCAAATATGTTCATGCATATAAGTGTACTATATTTGCATAGGTAATTGTGTATGTGTATATGTAAGCATGTATGTGTAAGTATATATTAATGAAGCTTGATAATTCTTAAAATGTCATAGAGAATTGCCTATAGTAGTGAGATGTTAAATTATTTCCTTTAGGTCAACCTTAGAAGTAAGGCTTTCCCTGGTTTTAAGACTACCCATCTAATCATTTTGCCACAGATATTAGAATTCATATTTCACAGAGGAAGAAACTGAAGTTTGCAGATATTTGAAGGCTTGTCTATGATCATTCAAGAAGTGTAAGTAATAGCATTAGAACCAAAATATCCCTTGAAACAAGTCCAGTAATTATAAAAATATACTATAATATATCTGTCTGAAATGGTTTATTTCATTTTTATGGATGAGGAATCTTTGATTACTCTTTCTTATTAAGTGATGTTACATAAGATGATATAGTGAGACAAGCTAGAGCTCAAACTTTACTCTTCAATCTCCAAGTAAAAATGTTCTTTCCTATACTCTGCATTACCACTCTTGATCTGAGGTTGACAAATGCAATGTTAGTCTTCCTTGTAACAGGATAAACAACCATTTAACTTCATGCCCCATTGTGACACATGAGCAAAAACAGGAATCTGACCAAGTCAAAGATTTTTATATTGGACCTAAAATGAGCCAGACGTTGTGTTAAGTGCTTTAAAACTATTTTCTCTTTTTGATCCTCATAACAATCCTACATATTATTTTCTTCATTTTACAAAGGAGGAAACGTACAAAATCAGATTTAAATGTCCTGATCAGGGCCACACAGATAGTTCAGATTATGAGTCAGTTTTTTAATTCAGGTCTTCTTGTCTCTAGGACAAGTGCTCTAATCACCGTACTTTTTAAAGTCCAGTGACTAATTGAGGGCAGCAAATATTTAAAATATCTGCAAAAATATTAATTTCAATATTTATTCTGATAGAAAAGGTATTAGCATAATACTTATTTAAATAATCTGAGACAAATTCCTTAAATTAAATTCCATTATACCTTGGATTGTTAGTATAACTCTCCTTTATTCTAATCATTGATAAATCAAAGTTGATTTTGTTCTTAAAGTCTTTATTTTTTCATAATGTGTGATTTTAATGATTAAAAATACCTTACAGATTCATTGTGCTTCAGAATTTAAATAGTACTTATAGAACTTCCATTTGCACTTATTTCTCTCTTTTGGGTGGGAAGAGCACAAGACAGGCATCTCAATTTCCTCATTTACAAAGTGATGGAATTGGGCTTAAATATATTTCTAAGATCCCCTTTAGCTTTCAATCCAATCACTTTATATTCAAAATAGTCTCATTGAATTTTTCATCTTATAGAAGTCCTGGAAGAGCACATCTCCCCCATCTTATGTATTACAAATGAGATTGAGAATCATAGAGTGGAAACAGTAGGAACTACACAAGAATCTTCTGTCATACTATTCTTTTAGCTCAAAATGTTATTTTTCCACTGATATATAATTATTGAAGACTTATTAGAAAAAAAGAAAAGAAAATTGTTTGTATTGTCCCCTTACACATGTTATATTCCTATCCTCTATGAAGGAAAATTAAAGGGTTAAAGATTTCACTCAGAATTCATTTCAGTACTCTTAAAACTTCATTAAAGTTGACAAATGGACAACAAGGGGAGACTATACCATATTATAATATCAGTGAGAGTCCATCAAGAAGTGAAAAATGTCAATGTTTGACACAAATGCTAGGGAATAGCTTTCATTTTTGAATCAGAAATATGACATTACCTATGTTCATTTAATTCAACAATGGATTGTCTTTAAAAATAATCAGTGATCAGGTTCCAGGGCATTTTACGTAAATTACATAGGCCCAGTACACCACAATCCATTTAAAGTCCCCTGTAGCTACCCCTAAGGAAGCAATAAAAAGATAGAATATGAAAATAATAACTGCCGGATGTTCTTGTGAATTAACTGTGGCTAATGAAAGAATAATGACCTTAGAATTACTGTGAGATCTTGAGTCATTTCAGAAATTTCCTGCAAGATCATGAGGGTTTCAAGTACTGACATTTTTACATTCCCTTTCCTTTCTACATTGCTTCTCATTAAAAAATGGCACAAGTAAAATAATTATCTCCTTTTCTGTAGACCATGATCATTGTCAAGGAGCAAGTGCAGGATATAGGAAAGAAAGCTTGGAGAAATAGTTTTTATCCCCCCACTACCACCACCTCCACCACCCTTTTTGCATCATTAACATCATTGGATGTCTTTGAGTGTGGTGAAACCTTGAGAACCTTTCCCAAAATAATAACATGATTTTCATGGACATCTTGAAACTTATGCCTTGTGGGATCCTTTGTCCGTATATGGACCTTAGGATAAAAGTCTCTGAATGAGACTGATTTTAGTTGACTTATATTTGAATTAGGAAAAATAATGAGAGTTGTAGGAAGGAAAATTTTGGCTCAATATAAGAAAAAATTTCTTATTCTTTTGTGTTTCTTAATAATAGTGAAATGGGCTGCCATGTGATATTATAGCCTTGTCCATTTTGATGTTGTACCAATAAAGGCTAATGATTTACTAAGATGGGGCGGCAAAATGGCTGTCTACTTAGGCTCAAGTTGGACTTCGTTATCTCTGAAACCTCTTTCAGATCTAAGATTGTAGAATTCTATGAATAAAGAAGGCAGAAAACTCACTAGCAGAAACTTTTCTCTCTCTCTTTTTGGTTTTATCATTTCATACTAACAAAAATGATACTGACATTCTGACTGATGGATTTTTTCCCCACCTATAAGAAGGATGATATTATACATAAACTCAGCCTGTAATATTCACATACTTAATTCAGGCAGTAAGCTTCTGACCCAAATCTTTTGCATGTAATTGGTGGGTTGAATAAAATATCTACCTAGGAGTAATTTGTCTTCAACAGCAGGTAGCTGGTTTTTGGATTCTAGCCCATGTCTAGTTTTCATGTCTAGGCTGAAATTTGGTGAGTATAAAACTACTTTCCATCATGTAAAATTATAGTTATTATATAGCATTAGAAAAAAAAGTACAAGTATTTTCAGATAAGAAATTTACATCAAATTCTAATAGCTTTTAGAAAAGTTTATAGCACCTTCCATATTAAGACCTTGAATTTCATACTCTGTGATGCAAACATATTTTGAATTATAAAGTTTAAAAAGTAAAAACACTGAAGATATTCTTATCAATCAGAAAGAAGAGATTCTTATTAGTTCTGATTAAATGAGGGATACTCTGTTGTTTTCCTGAGACATGAGCAAAGGAGACCTTTCTTCTTCATTGAAACACTTAACTTTGATTCCTACCATCTGCCTGACATTATCAATCCCTTTGTTACATATCTGTCTATGGAATTTATTTGAACTGAGACATAATTTATGGCTAAAATGAAATTTTAAAAAAATCTTTTAAAATGGAGCTTCATTTGAAAATTTTAATATCCCAGGAATAAAAATATCACTTTTAACAAGAAGAGCTCAAATTTTTATAATGATTTAACCTATGAAAAATCTCTTTCTTTCTTTTTTTACTTATATAACTACATATGATTGACCTGAACATCCCTGAGCTATAGGCAGCAAGGGCATATAAACTGAGTCTTACAGAAGTAGAATGATGTGTCTAAGGTTAGATAAGTAATGTATTAAAAATGAAATGGATGAAATCCTGGGCTCCTGTGGCAATTCATCTATCATGTATTATGGAATACTACAATCTTTTGACTACCTTTTCTCTGCCCTAAAATTCCTGTCTCAGTTCTTCTTAACTTTTCTGTGGTTATTTCTACAGATGATCATTATGGAATTTCAGGAACAATTAAGCTTGGTACTGAGATTCAATAGGAATGCATTTGCTGCTCATTCTTGTACAGTCTCTGTACTAGATAAAATATAGGGATAAAAAATTAAAAAAAATAAACAAAAATAAAAAGATGCCCATAAAGTAGACAGTATTTAAGTATTATGCAAATATGATCATGGAAATACAAAAAGGTATAACATGTTATGATGGTGAATGTGGGACAAGTTGTTTCTAGTTAGGTCAGCTTAGTCTTTCTCATAAAGATCGTATCTGAGTTGAATTTAAGAGGGCAAATTTGGACTATGGAAATCTATGTAAGGAAATAGAGTAATAAAATAAAGACAAGGATTGACCTGAGTTCTCCCTCAAACACTTCCTAATAGGGGCAGCTAGGTGGCACAATGGATAGAGCACGGACCCAGGAGAAAGGAGTACCTGAGTTCAAATCTGGCCTCAGACACTTAATAATTACCTAGCTGCCTTGGGCAAGCCACTTAACCCCATTTGCCTTCCAAAAAACCCCTAAAAAAACCCAAACACCTCCTAATAATTTTATGTTTTTGCAAGGCAAACGGGGTTAAGTGGCTTGCCCAAGGCCACACAGCTAGGTAATTATTAAGTGTCTGAGACCAGATTGGAACCCAGGTACTCCTGACTCCAGGGCCAGTGCTTTATCCACTATGCCACCTAGCCACCCCCTAATAATTTTAAATAATGTCTTTTAGCAAATCCTAGATTCGGACTTCCAGCCATGATGGTGGAGAAAAGACAGGCACTGGCCTAAGGACACCTGGCTTCCCCCTCAGAAATAATATGAAACAAGTCTCTTAACAGAAATTCAATCAACAAAAACCAGAAAACGAAACTGGGAGAAAAGCATCTACCTCAAGATCTGTCTCTAGGAATTGTGGGTGAGCTGGGTGCAGAGAACAGAAAGATAGAGGGGGCAGGGTGAAAGCTGAACTGACCTAAGAACAGCCACAGAGTCTTTGACTGTGAGACCAGTGGTCTGGGGTGCTCCAGTAGGGCTGGAGGGAAAGTTCCAGCAAAGCAAATTACAGAGCACAGCTGGACACCAAATTGCTGACTGTTGGTCTGGAGGAGCACAGATTCCATACTTTCATTTCAATGGAGTTCTTTTCCCAGAATAAAGACAGTAACAGCCACCACCAGCCCCCCACCCACCCACCCAGGTTTAGGCAGCAAAACTCCCTCATCAGAATTGGGAGATTAACTACCTTGTCCCAGGGTGCAGCCCACATTGTTCTAACATAAGAGTATCCAGTTGTGCCACTCACCCCCTCCAGGCCTAGGGAGACAGCATTATATCAAGATTACAAGACTCCAAAGAAAACAATCAGCATCACCTACTGGCCAGTCCACTTGGAATGATTAAATCCAGGGAGCAAAGCCTCTAGGTATCTATAACCCAAACTGCTGTGAAGCATCTACTCCCCCAACACAAGATCTTCAAAAAATGAAGAAAGGCCAGCAGAAAGGGAGGAGGGTCCATAGAAAACTACCTTGGAAGCAAAAACCTTAACTCAGAGAGACCTAGAACCTCTGAGGAGAAAATGATCTGGTCTCAAAATCTCCATTTCTCTCAAAACCTCAATTGGTCAAATGGAAAATTCCTTTAAAAATGGATTGATCAATTGGAAAAGGAGTTGCAAAGGGTAAACAGAGAAAATTCTTCTCTAAAAATAGAATGGAGTCTGTAGAAACTAATGACTTCAGAAGACTACAGGAACCTATTAAACAAAACCAAAAAATAGAAGAAAATGAAAAATACCTCATTGGCAAAACCATTGACATAGAGAATTGATGCAGGATAGACAATTTAAGAATAACTGTACTCTCTGAAAAAAATTGAAAAGAAAAAAAAAATCCTGGACTCAATATTACAAAATTTAGTGATCGAAAATTGCCCGGATATCAGGGAACCAGAGGGCAAAATAGTTGGTGAAAGAATGCATCTATCTACTCTGGAAAAGAATCCTAAAATATAAACACCAAGGAATATTGTTGCCAAATTCCAGAACTATCAGATAAAAGAGAACATACTGCAAGCATCCAGAAAGAAACTATTTAAATACCAAGGAAACATAATAAGACTTACAAAGGACCTGACTGTATCAACATTAAGGGATAGAAGGACCTGGAATTCGATATTCTGAAGACCAAGGAAACTTGGAATGCCACCATGAATTCATTATTCTACAAAACTGAGCCTCCTCTTCCAGGGGAAAAGATGGACATTCAATGCAATAGGAGACTTCCAACTCTTCCTCATGAAAAGGCCAGAGGTAAATAGAACATTTGGACATCATACAGCAGACTCAAGAGAAACATGAAAAGGTTAAAAAAACATGAAGGAAAATAAAACCTGCTGTCCAATAAGATGAAACTGGCTATATACCAACCTGGGAGAAAGACTCACATAACTCTTGAGAATTGTCACACTATTAGAGAAAATATACTAAGTCAGAAATAATGGACAATCATGGCTTGACCATAACCCTGATAGAAAGATTTAAAAAAAATATCTCCTTAAAAAGGGTGACAGTAATGAGATGGGAGGATGGAGGCAATTATGTGGGGTAAATCACATTAAATAAAGAGGTACAAAGGGCCTATTGCATTAGAGGGAAAGAAAGGAGGATGTGAGAACAACTTGAATCCTACTCTCATCAGACTTGATTGATAATTAACATACATATGCTCAGTTAAGTTAAGAAACTTATGTTAACTTTCAAGTATTAAAAGGGGAAAGGAAGAGGGGGGAAGGAAAAGATGAAATAACAGAAGAAAGGGAAAGAAGAAGAGTCAAAGGCAAAATGGAAAGGAAGGGGAGAAGGGTTGGATATAAGGGGGTGAACACACTAAAGGTGGTAGTTTTTAGAAACAAAATACTGAGGGAAATGGATAAAGTGACAATAGGGAAATATAGAAACAGAGGGGGATAGCATGGAGGACAATAAAGAGTTAGTAATTATAACTCTGAACGTGAATGGGACGAACTCTTCCATAAAATGTAAGCAAATAGCAGAAGAGAGAGAGAGAGAGAGAGAGAGAGAAATGGTAAAAAGTTGGAGCAAAATATATTTTCCTTCAGATGAAGTGAAAAAAAGGAGGGCTAGCAACTCTTATCTCAAAGTTGCTGCAAAAATAGATTTCATCAAAATAGATAAGGAAATGAACCTATAACCTTCTGAACAGTACCACAGACAATGAAGCAATTTCAATACTAAATATGTATGCACCAAGTGCTATAGAATTCAAATTATTTTAGGAGAAGTTGACTGTATTGCAGGAAGACTGCAAAATTCTACTTCTGGGAGACCTCAAACTCTCACTCTCAGATTTATATTAATGTAACCACAAAATAAACCATAAGGAAGTTAAGGAGGTAAATATATTGTTAGAAAACCTAACTGGGCTAGAACTTTGGAGTAAATTGAATGGGGAGAGAAAGGAATATACTTCTTTTTTTCTGTTGTGCACAGCAATTACACAAAATTGACCATGTACTAGGAGGTAAAAAATCTAATAATCAATTTCAAAAAGACAGAAATAGTAAATACATTTCTTTCTGATCAATAGGCAATAAAATCACATGCAATAATGGGCCAGGGAGAGATAGACCTAAAACCAATTGGAAACTAAGTAACTTCATTTTAAAGAATGAATGGATCAAAAAACAAATTATAGAAAGAATTAGCCATTTTATTATAGATAATGAAAATGACAAAACAAAATACTAAAACTTATGGGATACAGCCAAGGCAGTTGTCAGGTGATATATTATGTCTTTATTTTTTTCCCACTATTTTCTGTACCCTTTCATTTCTTTTTTTTAATTTATTTTTTATTCTCATTTTGTACAAATGTTTGTTACATTAATAAAATATACTTATTTACAAGTAAACAAAATACCCCTCCTCCCCCATGAATATAGATAGACTTGCTTGGGTGAAAAAAGTAAAGGGGAGAGAAAAAAATTAAAATAAAAAAAATAATAGTAATATTTGTAGGTATGGCCAGGTGGAGCAATGGATGAAGCACCAGCACTGGAGCCACGAGCACCCCCTCATAAACCCAACAATCACCTGGCCATGAGACATGCAAGCCACCCAATCGCCACTGCTCTGCAAAAACCAAAAAAAGAAAAAAAAGACCCAAAATAAAATAAAATAGTAATAATAGTAGAGGTGGCTAGGTGGCAGACAGAGCATTGGCCCATGAGCCAGGAGCACCTGGGTCCAAATTCGGCCCCAGACACCCAAAGATCACCCTGCTATGTGGCCCCAGGCAGGCTATTCAGCCCCACTTGCCCTGCACCCTCCCCCAAATAATAATAACAAAAAATGTGCTTGAGTCTTTGCTCCAACACCAACAACTCTGTCATGGGTGGATCTCATTCTTTATGATGAGTCCATCACAAAAGTTACTTCCATATTTTTCCATCATTGCCATTGCTGATCGCAACTACCTCCTTTCTTATTTCTCCACTACCATGTACTCTATATTCTCTCTCCTTTCACACTGACTCTGCTGTAGGGTCGCTGAATGGCGCAGCAGACAGATCCTTGGTCCTGGGGCCAAGAAGCCCTGAGCCCCCATACCACCCCTTAGGTCCAGAATCCACCTGGCCCCGTGGTCCTGGGCAGGCCTTCCAATCCCAGCCCCTTGCAAGAAGTAAGAAAGAAAATGTGTTATATCTGGCCACTCTCCCCCCATGGTCCATGCTCTCCTCCTTTATTCACATCCCCACCCCTTCCCCCTGCTCCCTCCTCCTTCTTACTCCAGATGTCTATACCCCATTGAGTATATTTGCTGTTTCCTCTCCTAGCCATCTCTGATGAGAGCAAAGTTTCCCTCATTCCCCCTTGCCTCCCCCCTTGCATATCATTGCAATAGCTCATTGTAATAAAAAAAATCTTATGTGAAATATCTTGGACTATTCCCCCTCTCCTTTTTCTTTCTCCCATTCGATTTCCCTTTTTTTCTATTTACTCCATTTTTACACCATATTTTATCTTCGAATTCAGCTTTCTCCTGTGTTTCAATTATAAAAGCTCCTTCTACCTGCTCTATTAACTGAGAAGGTTCATATGAGTATTATCAGTGTCATTTTTCTAAGCAGGAATACATGCAATTCTTCATCATTAAGTCCCTCATATTTCCCCCCTCTCCTCCAATCTCCATGCGTAACCTGAGTCCTGTATCTGAAGATCAAACCTTCTGTTCAGCTCTGGCCATTCCAAAAGGAACATTTGAAATTCCCCTGGTTCATTGAAAGTCCATCTTTTTCCCTTGAAAAGGACTTTCACCCTTGCTGGGTAGTTGATTCTTGGCCCCATTCTAAGCTCTTTTGCCTTCCACTATATTGTATTCCAAGCCCTACAAGCTTCCAATGTAGCTGCTGCTAAGTCCTGTGTGATCCTGACTGCAGCTCCACAATATTTGAACTGTGTCCTGGCTTCTTGTAATATTTTCTCTTTGACTTGGGAGTTCTGGAACTTGGCTATAACATTCCTAGGGGTTGTTTTTTTGGGATCTCTTTCTCGGGGGGATTGGTGGATTCTCTCTATTTCTATTTTTCCCTCTGCTTCTAGAATATCAGGGCAATTTTCCTGTAGTAATTCTTTGAAAATGATGTCAAGGCTCTTTTCCTGATCATGACTTACAGGTATTGCAATAATTTTTAAATTATCTTTCCTAAGTCTGTTTTCCATATCAGTTTTTTGTTCAATGAGATATTTCACATTTTCTTCTAATTTTTCATTTTTTTTTGTTTTGAAGTATTGATTCCTGATTTCTGTTAAATTCATCAATCTCCCTGAATTCTATTCTTTGTCTGAAGGATTTGTTCTCCTCAGAGAGTTTTCTTATTTCTTTTTCCATCTGGCCAATTTTGCTTTTTAAAGCATTCTTCTCCTCAATAACTTTTTGAACTATTTTATCCATTTGACCTAAGCTGATTTTCAGCATGCTATTTTCTTCAGCATTTTTTTGGATTTCCTTGACAAAGCTGCTGACTTCATTTTCATTTTTTTCCTGCATCTCTCTCCTTTCTTTTCCCAGTTTTTCTTCCAACTCCCTCATTTGATTTTCAAAGTCTTTTTGGAGCTCTGTCATAGCCTGAGCCCAATTTCTGTTTTTCTTGGAGTCTTTAGATGAAGGAGCTTGTGCTTCCTCATCTTCAGACTGAGTATTTTGATCCTTCTTGGGCTCATTTGCAAAATATTTCTTAGTAGTCTTCCTTTTGTTTCTTTGCTTGCTCATTTTCCTGGCCTGGGCCTGGTTTGGGGGTGCTTCCTAAGCTTTTGTGACACTCCCACAAGGGTCTCAGTGTGTGAGGCTTTGTCCTCTCTCCTGGTCTGTGAATGACCATATGTGCCCCCCTCTGCCACGGGGCTGAGGTGGGGGGGCCTTGTTGTTCTATGGCGGGGCCTACACTGGGATCAGGATATGAATGTGGTCAGAGCCCCAGAGTCCTGTTCCAGGGGCAGAAGACTGAGCTCTGCAGTCTCTCTTCACTCCCCTCCCTCAGCTCAATGGGCTCATGCCCTGGAGGCTCCTGCTTACCTGACTGCCTGCTTCTGTTTCCTGGATCAGGACTGGGAAAAGACCATGCTGCTTGCTGTGTGCCCTGAGGGCTGGGCTTCATGTGCTCGCTCTGGCAGAGGTCCCTCGCGGTTCCCCTACTTTGTGCCCGGTGCTCCTTGGGGTGCAGTTCAGGAAACTCCCCTGCTGCTATGAGCTGAGACTCCCAGCGCCCTGGGGCTGCCTCTGGGAGGCTGAAGTTCTTTGGCTCTGGTGGGCCACCCCTCTGGCAGGCCACCTCTCCCATCCCGGGGAGCAGAGCTTTTCTGATCTTTCCCAGGTTACCTTGAGTAGGAGAACTGCCTCACTGGGTCCCTTTGTAGGTTCTGTCTCTTGAAAGTTTAGTTCGAGTCCTTAGCTGATGAATTTTATCAGAGAGCTCCTAAGACTGGATCCCTTCTTGTTGCCATCTTGGCTCCGTCCCTCCTATATTATGTCTTTAAATGCTTAAATGAATAAATTAGAGAAAGAGGAAATTAATGAACTAAACATCCAACTAAAAAATTAGGAAAAGAACAAATTTAAAACCCCCAATTAAATATCAAATTAGAAATTCTAAAAATTTTAGGACAAATTAATGAGGTTGAAAGCAAGAAAGCTAATGAACTCACAGAAAAAAACCAAGAGTTGTTTTTATTAAAAAAACAATAAAATTGATAAACCTCTGGTTAATTTGATTAAAAAGACAAAGAATAAAATCAAATTCCTAGTATTGTAAATAAAAAAGGTGAACTCACCACCAAAGAGGAGGAAATTAAAGTAATAAATCTGAATTGTTCCACCCAATTCTAGGCCAATAAATTTGATAATCAAAAGGAAATGGACGAATATTTACAAAAAGTAAAAGTTGAAAAGGTTAAAAGAAGATGAGATAAAATACTAATTAAGCCAATTTCAGAAAAGTTCAGCAAGCCATTAATGAACTCCCTAAGATTGAAAAAATCCTCCAGCGCCAGATGAATTCACAAGTGATTTCTATCAAACATATAAGGAACAATTGGTTCCAATTCTTTCTAATATCTTTGGGGAAATGGGTGAAGATGGAACTCTGCCTAACTCTTTCCTTGACACAAATATGGTACTGGTATCTAAAATCATAAAGAGTCAAAACAGAGAATGAAAATTGCCCACCTATCTCCCTAATGAATAGATGCAAAAATCTTGAATAAAATCTTACCAAAACGATTACAGCAAGTTATCACTAAGATAATACAGTATGTCACAGTGGGATTTAACTCAGGAATGCAGGGTTGATTCAATATTAGGAAAACTGTTAGTATAATTAACTATATCAATAAATACTATCAGAAATCATGTGAATTTATCAATAGACATTGAAAAGTCTTTGACAAAATACAGCACCTATTCCTACTAAAAACAGTAGAGTATAGGAATAAATGTATAATTCCTTAGAATGATAAGAAATATCTGTCTAAAACTATCAATAAGCATTGTATGCAATGGCGATAAGCTAGAGGCCTTCCCAATAAGATCAGGAATAAAGCAAGTATGACCATTATTACCATTACTATTCAATATTGTGTTAGAAATGTTAACTTCTGGGGCAGCTAGGTGGCACAGTGGATAAAGTACCAGACCTGGAGTCAGGAGTACCTGGGTTCAAATCTGGTCTCAGACACTTAATAATTACCTAGCTGTGTGGCCTTGGGCAAACCACTTAACCCCTTTTGCCTTGCAAAAACCTAAAAAAAAAAAAAAAAGAAATGTTAACTTCAGCAGTAAGAGAAGAAAAATAATTGAAAAAGACAATCCTAAGAAATCATTCAAAGAACTTCTAGAAACTATTAACAACTTTAGCAAAGTCTCAGGATATGAAATAAACCCTCATAAATCCTCAGCTTTTCTATATTTGACCAGTAAGATACAGCAGAAAGAGCTAGAAAGAGAAATCCCATTTAAAATAATTTCAGACAATATAAAATAATTGGGAGTCTACTTGTCAAGGTAGACTCAGAAACTTTATGAAAACAATTACAAAACTCTTCTCACACAAATAAAATCAGATTTAAACTGCTCATGGATAGGCTGAGCTAATATAATAAAAATGACAATCTACCTAAATTAAACTACTTATTTAGTGCCTTACCAATCAAAATTCCAAAAAATTACTTTAATGAGTTAGAAAAAAAATCATAAGTAGATTCATATGGAGAAATGCAAAGTCCAGAATTTCCAAGGATTTAATGAAAAGAAAAGTGCAAAAGGAGGGGGGCTTAACCCTACTAAAACTAAAATTATATAATAAAACATCATTCTTTAAAACTGTCCAGGATTGGCTAAGAAATATAGTGGTGGATCAGTGGAATAGACTAGGTACAATCGAAGGAAATGATTATAGTAATCTGGTATTTGATAAACTCAAAGAGTCTAGCTATCTCTTCGATAAAACTGTTAGGAAAATGAGAAGCTAGTATGGCAGAAAATTGGATGAGACCAACATCTCATACCCTATACCAAGACAAGGTCAAAATGGATAAAATATTTGATCATAAAATACAATATTATAAACAACCTAGGAGATCAAGGATTAGTTTACCTGTCAGATTTATGGAAAGGGAAGCAGTATGACAAAGGAAGAGATGGAGAACATCATTAAAAACAAAATAGATAATTTTAATTACAATAAATTAAAAACTTTTGCAGAAAAAAATCACTGTAACCAAGATGAAAATAAATTGTAAATTTGGAAAGATATTTTACATGTAGTATTTCTGACAGTGAACTTATTTTAAAATATATAGAGAACTGGGTCAATTTTTTTTAAATCATTCCCCAAAATGAGAAATGTTCAAAGCATATACAGAGGCAATTTACAGAAGAGGAAATCAAAGTGATCCATAGTCATAGGCAAAATTGTTCTCAATCATTACTTATTAGAGAAATCCAAATTAAAGCATCTCTGAAGTACCATCTCACACCTCTCAGACTTGCCAATATAACCACAAAGTAAAACGATCAATATTAGAAGGGATGTGGGAAATCTGGGACACTAATACATTGTTGGTAGAACTGAACCGTGAACTCATCCAACCTTTCTGGAGATCAATTTGGAGTTATACCCAAGGGACATTAAAAATATTCATATCCTTTGATCAAGCAATACAACTACTAGATCTATACCCTGAACAGATCATGAAAATGAGTAAAAATGTCTCTTGTATAAAAATATTAATAGCAGTTCTGTTTGTGGTGGCAAATAATAATTGGAATTTTAGTGAATGACCACAATATGGGAATGGCTAAACAAATTGTGGGGATATGTATGTTATATAACACTATTGTTTTTAGAAACCAGGAGGGATATGAATTCAGAGAAATTTGGAATGATTTGCATGAACTGATGGTTAGAGAGGTGAGCAGAACCAGAAAAAAACATTGTACACGCTAACAGGAATGTGGGGGTGATGACGATTTTTTTTTTATATTTATAGTAGTTCTCTTTTTAGTTTTTTTCAAGGTAAATGGGGTTAAGTGGCTTGCCCAAGGCCACACAGCTAGGTAATTATTAAGTGTCTCTGACCGGATTTGAAGCCAGGTACTCCTGACTCCAAGGCAGGTGCTTTATCCACTGTGACACCTAGCTGCCCTATGATGATCAGGCTTAATGGACTTGGTCATTCCATCAATGCAACAATCAGGGACAATTTTGGGCTATATGTGATGGAGAACACCATCTCCAGCCATAGAAAGAATTGTGTAGTGTGAACAATTACCTTTTATTTTTAAAAAGGTTAACTTATTATGTAATTTTGCTATCTTTAATATTTTACTTTTTTTTCCTTAAGAATATGATTTCTCTTTCAACACATTCAATTTAGATCAAAGTATAGCATGGAAGCAATGTAAATATTATCAGACTGTGTGGTTTAGGGGAGTGAAGCAATATTAGGGGAAACATTGTAAAACTCAAAAACAAATTTTAAAAAAATCCTAGTTTTGTAGAACCCATAAAAAAATTGAGTGAAATAATTCTCCAATCCAAGATAATTTGGAAGGTCAATGTGAAAACGTCTGTTGCACTATGATGAGAGAGAAGCACAGTCCAAATTTGGATACACAAGTATGGACCAGCCCCGGTAATCTAGCAGGGAAATGACATAAGACAACTCTGTCAGGAATATTACATCCAAATTTCACAGTAAGTTCCCATATCAAGGAGAAAATATGACAATTGGCTAGAAAGAATTATTTTTTCACTTTTTTTAGTTAATATGCATTCTCATTTTGTACAAAAAATGTTTTTTTACAACTTCTTTAAGAGTAAACAAAATATCCCCTCCACCCCATAAAAGACTTGTTTGAGT
The DNA here is from genome assembly GCF_037893015.1 of Macrotis lagotis. Classification (NCBI taxonomy): domain Eukaryota; kingdom Metazoa; phylum Chordata; class Mammalia; order Peramelemorphia; family Peramelidae; genus Macrotis; species Macrotis lagotis. Next base: position 69,223,218 of record NC_133658.1, read on the forward strand.
GGTAAAGTAGAGAGAAAAAAAATTTAAATTAAAAAAAATAATAATAGTAATAATTTTAGGTGTTGCCAGGTGGTGAAGTGGATGGAGCACAAGCCCTGGAGCCATGAGCACCCAAGCCCACATCCGGCCCTGTAAACCCAACAATAACCCAGCCATGTGACATGCAAGCCACCCAAACCCCACTGCCCTGCAAAAACCAAAAAAATGAAGAAAGAAAGACCCAAAATAAAATGAAATAGTAATAATAGTAGGAGTGGCTGGGTGGCAGACAAAGCACTGGCCCTTAAGTCAGGATCACCCTGGTCCAAATCTGGCCTCAGACACCCAATGTTCACCCTGCTATGCGGCCCCAGGAAGGCCACCCAGCCCCATCTGCCCTACACCCCCCCAAATAATAATAATAATAATAATAATAATAATAATAATAATAATAATAATAACAATAATAATAATAATAATAAATGTGCTTGAGTCTTTGTTCCAACACCAACAACTCTATCGTGGGTGGATCACATTCTTTATGATAAGTCTATGGCAAAAGTTACTTCCATATTTTTCCACCGTTGCCATTGCTGATCACAACTCCCTCCTTTCATATTTCTCCACTACCACGTACTATATTTTCTGTCTCCTTTCGCTCTGACTCTGCTATAGGGTAGCTGATTGGTGCAGAAGACAGATCCCTGGCTCTGGGGCCAAGAGGCCTTGAGCCCCCCTACCACCCCTTAGGCCTAGCATCCACCTGGCCCTATGGTCCTGGAAAAGCCATCCAATTCCAGCCCCTTGCAAGAAGTAAAAAGGAAAATGTGTTATATCTGACCACTCTGCCCCCATGGTTCATCCTCACCTCCTTCATTCACATCCCCACCCCTTCCCCTTGTTCCCCTCCCTTCTTACTCCAGATGCCTATACCCCATTGAATATATATGCAGTTTCCTCCCTAACCACCTCTGATGAGAACAAAGATTTCCTCATTCCCCCTTGCCTTCCCCGCTTCCATATCATTGCATTAGCTCATTGTAATAAAGAAAAATCTTATTATATGAAATATCTTGTCCTATTTCCCCTCTCCTTTTATCTTTTTTCCCATTACATTTCCCTTTCTTCTATTGACTCCATTTTTACACCCTATTTTATCTTCAAATTCAGCTTTCTCCTGTGCTTCAATTATAAAGCCTCCCTCTACCTGCTCTATTAACTGAGAGGGTTCATATGAGTGTTATTAGTGTCATTTTTCTATGCCGGAATACATGCAGTTCATCATCAAGTCCTTCATATTTTCCCCTTCTCCTCTAATCTCTATGCTTCACCTGAGTCCTGTATCTGAAGATCAAACTTTCTGTTCAGCTCTGGTCACTCCAACAGGAACATTTGGGAAAAAAAAAAAACTTCATTGAAAGTCCATCTTTTTCCCTGGAAGAGGACGTTCAGCCTTGCTGGGTAGTTGATTCTCTGTTGCATTTTAAGCTCTTTCACCTTCAGGTATATTATATTCCAAGCCCTATGAGCTTCCAATCTAGTTGCTGCTAAGTCCTGTGTGACCCTGCCTGCAGCTCCCCGATATTTGAACTGTGTCCTTCTGGCTACTTGTAATATTTTCTTTTTTGACTTTGGGAGTTCCAGAATTTGGCTATGATATTCCTAGGGATTGCTTTTTGGGATCTCTTTCTCGGGGGAATCGGTGGATTCTCTCCATTTCTATTTTTACGCTCTGCTTCTAGAATATCAGGGCAATTTTCCTGTAGTAATTGTTTGAAAATTACATCCAGGCTCTTTTCCTGATCATGACTTTCAGGTATTCCAATACTTTTTAAATTATCTTTTCTAAGTCTGTTTTCCATATCAGTTCTTTTTTTCAATGAAATATTTCACATTTTCTTCTAATTTTTCATTATTTTGGTTTTGAAGTATTGATTCCTGATTTCTGGTAAATTCATCAATCTCCTTGAATTCTATTCTTTGTCTGATTGATTTGTTCTCCTCAGGGAGTTTTCTTATCTCTTTTTCCATCTGGCCAATTTTGCTTTTTAAAGCATTCTTCCCCTCCATAACTTTCTGAACTGTTTTATCCATTTGATGTAAGCTGGTTTTTAGCATGCTATTTTCTTTAGCATTTTTTTGGATTTCCTTGACTAGGCTTCTGACTTCATTTTCATGTTTTTCCTGCATCTCTCTCCTTTCTTTTCCCAGTTTTTCTTCTAACTTCTTCATTTGATTTTCAAAGTCTTTTTTGAGCTCTGGCATAGCCTGAGCCCATTTTCTGTTTTTCTTGGAATCTTTAGATGCAGGAGCTTGTGCTTCCTCATCTTCAGACTGAGTATTTTGATACTTCTTGGGATCATAGATAATGTATCTCTCAATGGTGTTCCTCTTTTTTTCTCTGCTTGCTCATTTTCACAGCCTAAGCATGTTTTTTGGGTGCTTCCTGTGCTTTTGAGACACTCCCACAATGGTCTCAGTGTGTGAGGCTTTGTCCTCTCTCCTGGTCTGTGAATTACCATATGTGCCCCCCTCTGCCATGGGGCTGAGGTGGGGGGAAGCCCTGCTTTTCTATGGGGGGGGCCTAGACTGCAATCAGGATCTGAAAGTGGTCAGACCCCCAGAGTCCTGTTCCAGGGGCAGAGGACAGAGCTAGGCAATCTATCTCTTCACTCCCCTCCCTAGGCTCAATGGGCTCATTCCCTGGGGGCTCCTCCTTACTGGCTCCACCTGCTTCTGTTCCTGGAATTAGACTGAGCTGTGTGGTCATGCTGCTTGCTGTGTGCCCTGAGGGCTGGGTTTCACATGCTCCCTCTGGCAGAGGTCCCAGCTGTTCCACCAATTTGTGCCTGGTGCTCCCTGGGGCGTAGCTCAGGAAACTCTACCACTGCTGAGAGCCAGGGCTCCCAGCACCCTAGGGCTGCCTTCTGGAGGCTGAAGTTCTTTCGCTCTGGGGGGCCACTCCTCTGGTGGGGCCTCCCTCCCTGCCAGGGAGCAGAGCCTTTCTGCACTTTTCCAGGTTACCTTGAGTAGGAGAACTGCCTCCCTGGGTCCCTCTGTGGCTTCTGTCCCTCGAAAATTTAGTTACAATCCTTAGCTTATGAGTTTTATGAGAGAGCGCCTAAGACAGGATCCTCTTGTCTGAAACAAGTAAATTATTATGGAGCCATAGTAAAGATAACAAAAGATTTGGCAGTTTTTACATTAAATTACATTTATTTGGGCAGTTAGGAGTACAAACAGACAGGGCACAAGTGAGAGGTGAATGTAAAGGATGGTAGAGTTGAGGGGGGGATGTGAGAGAATCTTACTTTTATAGGAATTGACTCAGAGAATGAAAAACAAATATACTCAATTGGATACAGAAATCAATCTTATCCTACAAGAAAGTAGAAAGGTAATGGGATGGAAGAAATGGATGTGAGGTAGAATAGTGGGCAGATTGTAGGAGGGGATAATCACAAGCAAAACACCTTTGAAAACAGACAGAGTGAAAAGAAAAAAATAGAATAAATGGGGTGGAGAGAATAGCTTGAAAGACATTTTTAATAATAATTTGAGCAGAACATATTGAAACAAGTTTCTCTGATAAAGACTTTATTTCTCAAACAGAAAGAACTTCGTTAAATTTATATAAATAATATGAGCCATTTTCCTATTGAGAAATAATCAAAATATATGAACAATTTCAGATGAAGTTATCAATACTATCTTGGGTTATATTAAAAATACCTTCTAAGTCATTACTGATTGGAAAAATACAAACTAGGAAAATTCTGAAGTATTATACCTTTTGGTTTGACTAATATGACAGAAAAGGAAAATGACAAATATTAGAGGGCATATAATGATAATAAAATAGTAATCCATTGGTGGAGAAGCTGTGAAATTATTCAACTATTTTATAGAGCAATTTGAAACTGTGCCCAAAAGACTATAAAATCATGCATATTTTGGCATAGCAATGCTACTACTAGTTCAGTAATCCTAATATGATGAAAAAGGAAAAGGATATATATATATATATATAATTTTCAATGCCTTACCACCAGAAAAGAGCAGCCATGGCTGCTCTTTTCTGGTGGTAAGGCATTGAAAATTGAGTGGATAGCCATCAGTTGAGAAATAGTTGAACAAGTTGTGGTATGTGACTGTGATGGAATGCTATCATAGTCTAAGAAATAATGATCAGGATACTTTCAGAAAAAACATTGAAAGACTTACATGAGCAGATGTAACATGTAGTATACTGTATATAATGTCATAGCAATATTGTAGGATGATCAGTTGTGAATGACTTAGCTTTTCTCAGCTGTACTGTGACCCATGGCAACTCTGAAGGAAAGAATGCTATCCAACCCCTAAAAAAAGAGTCAATAGTTTCTGAATACACGTTGAAACATACTTTTTTAAATTGCAAAATGCCAGCAACATTGGATGATGATCAAGTATGATGGATTAACTCCTCTTAGCTATTCAAAAATCAATTAAATTCCTAAAAGATTTGTGATGGAAAATGACATTCACATTCAGGGAAAAAATTATTTTGAGTTTTAATGTATATCAAAACATACTATTTTTACTTTTTTAAAACTTAATTTATCATTTTTTTTCATTTTCTCATTTCCCCTTTAATTCTTGTTCTTCTTTTTCAACATGACTAATATGGAAATATATTAAATTTACTATACTGGGAGGGAAGGAAAGGAGGTAGAAAAATGTGGAACTCCAAAGCTTACAAAAGATGAATGTTGAAAACTCTCTTTACATGTAATTGAAAAAATATAATAAAATTACACTTTAAAAACAAAAAAACCCAAAAACTGTGTAGGTAGATTGTTGTTATGTCAGTAAACCTAAGAGACTCTGAGAGCTAAGACACACATATGAGAAAGTTTGAAATGTGGTTCAGGACACAGCAATTAAACTAATTTCACTAGTACTTAGAGAGTTTAATAGAGAGAAATTTTAATATACAGTAGATATTGCATCAGTTCATCAAGAAGCAGTTTATAAGCAACTACTGTTGCTTATGTAAACTTATATAAGCATATATAAACTGTTTCTCCAATTGTCTGAGGGGGGAGACAATATATAACCAGGTGTGTCCAAAAACCTTCACACACATATATATATATATATATATATATATATATAGATATAGATATAGATATAGATATAGATATAGATATAGATATAGATATAGATATAGATATAGATATAGATATATATAGATATAGATATATGCAGTATGTATATACTCATATGTATGTTTATAGACATGTGTTTACCTGTGTATGTATATCCATAGAGATATACTATCTATATATCTCTATGGATATATACATATACACACAGGGCAAATTGAAGTCAACAGAAGAAAGGCAAAGGGGAGTTGGACAAGGCTTCTTGTAAAAAAAGAATGGTTGAGTTGATTCATGAAGGAGGGAAGAAACCAAAAAATGGAGAGAAAGAAACAAAGCATTGAAGGCAAGTCAGATAGTCTTTATAGAGGCAGAGTATACTATGAGTATTCTGGTATAACTGGATTATAGCAGGTGTGAAGGAGAAAAGTTTGTTTAAAAAAAAACTAGAAAGGCAGAAAGGGAATACTTTGTGAAAAGGTCTAAATGACAACCAGAGGAGTTCCTATTTGATTCTGTAAGTGACTGTGTTCAATGAACTGGTATCCATTGAGCTGGAACATATTAATAATAGTTAGCAGACTAACTTCGACAGCTGAGAGGAGAATGAGTGGGAATGATAAGACTCTTAAGATGGAAAGCAAAATAAGAAAGACATTTCAATGACTAAAAAGATGGACCACTAGACATTTTATTCGATCCCTATAACATCTCTAATTTCTCCAAAGCAGAAATTGTGTACCAAAGAGAAGGCCACTTTAGTTTTCTTTATGGGCGAAGACATTCAGAATCCAAGAGTTTGAAAAACAAATAATAAAAGAGAACAAAATAAAACAAAGAAAAAAGTCCAGTGAGCTAAATTTTGCCCTGAGTCCACCTAGTACCATTCCTTCATTGCTTACTGTAGAACCAGTAGGAAGACTTCACTAGTCAAACCAACACTCATGCTTAAAATAAAACTAACCCATTCTTGACAAAAGTTTGCAGTGATACTCAACCCTGGATAAGAGCAACACAACAAGTCTCGTAACTATCAGTTCTAGGTCAAAGAGCTAAAGAACAAAGGGAATAGGGCAGAACTTAGGATATTGAGTGTAGGGGTCTATGTAAAACTCCTTTGAGCTTGGACTATTTATGTAAACACAAATGTAAATAGAACAGAGAACTAGGCTATTGCAATTGTGAAATTGGGATGGAGTGTGAGAAACTCTGAGATTCAGACCCAAGGAAACATCATTAGAGGGAAGTGAGTCACAAAGTAAACAATAAAGGAAAATAAAAGATGGTGGAAAAGACTCGGAGGCCCAATTATATAAGAAGGAAAATCAGAAACCTTCATAATAAGCAAAAAATTCAGCAGGAAAAACATTAATAGAAGTAAAATAAAACTTTTAAATTAATTAAATAAAATTATCATTGAAAAAATACTACAAAAATGTAATATGCCATATTATAAGGCTGTGTATCTTGTAGAATGTGAGAACTTGAAATTACAACATGTGTTTCAACAGCAAAATTAAAATTATGAGAAATGAATTTATGACCCCAAAGTGCTAAAAGGTAGAGTATAAAATCTCAAACCTGCTATGATGCATATGACAAAAGAAATAAAAGGAAAAAAAGAAGTGAAGAGCAAACTTAGAAGAAAAAAGAAAAAATACTAAAAGGTAAAAGCTCACTGAGCAAAACATATTGATGTTTAAGAAAGGTGACAAAAATAATATAAGAAAACTATCTAGAGCTGAATGCCAAAATAATAATAATAATAATAATAATAATAATAATAATAATAATATAAAATAATAATGACAATTAATAGAATTCATACACTAGCTTTCAAAGAATGAAAGTCTAAGACTGAAAACTCCAGTCACACAGTAATTAAATTTAAAAATTTAATTCAGAATCGACAAGTTCTATGAACAATAAGAAGATTTCAAAATACAAGGAAAATAATATTCTGTACTCTAGGAAAAAAAGGGAATAGGATATGTCCTAATGAATATTAGAGTCTAGGAGGCAGTCTTGGGTCATTGAGCCAGAAAATCTGATTTTATTCATGAATGCAAAAAAAGATATATGGTCGATAATAAATACATACTTGAAACAATTTTAGAAGGAAAACCAGATCTGATAAGTATGTGTTTATTGAACACCCCATAAACAGAATTTCAAGATAAATATCTTCTAAATCATACTCCAAAAATGTATATTTCTCAGGTTCATATAGAGCATTTTTTTAGCTTTTTGCAAGGGTTAAGTGGCTTGCCCAAGACCCCACAGCTAAATAATTATTAAATGTCTGAGGCTGGAATTGAACTGAGATCCTCTTGACTCCGGATCCATCTGTGACACCTAACTACCCTCATACAATTTTTCCAAAAATAGTAATAATGATATATAAGGTCACAGAGGTCTGGCAAAGAAACATTTAAGGGCAGATAAAGCCATCCTATCCTTCAGAGGTCAGAAAAGAGTAAAAATATTTTTATTTTTTTGAAGACCACAAGCAAAAGAGAGATGAAAATGGAGAAATTGCAATGAAATTCTAAATAGTAAAATCAAAGAACAAATCATAAAACTATTAACCATTATATGAAGGAAAACGAGACTATTGTAACAATATACCAAAATTTCTAAAATGAAACTAAAGCAGTACAAAGAGAAAATTAATAGCCAAATAAACATTTAATTAATAACTATCAAAATATTTGAGGATTAATGAACTTGATATTCTGATTGGAGAAATATTATTTAAGACCTGTACTTTGGCCCTGAATGGAACCCTTAATTTTCCTTTATATGAATGAAATTCTTCATCCATTCAATAGCTAAGTCAACCTGAAGCTCTTTGTACCTTAAAATGTTAACTTTCCTTTTGCCTCTCATTCGATTCTAATCACTTTGGTATTTGGCCCTTGGAAATTGGCCATAAAAAGTATTTCACTGGAAAAACAAAGAAAAATTGTTGTTTATCCTGCAATAAATGTATACTTAAAATGAAGGTCAATTCTTTCTTCAAATATTAAGATGACTGGATTGTAGAAAAAAAAAGATTAAACTTTTTATACCTGTCCCCAGAGGATAAAACTGGGTAGGATAGGTGAAAGCTGTAAAGATGCAGATTTAGGTACAATATATGGGGAAGAAAAATCTTCCTAAATAATAGAGCCATTTTAAAGAAAAATAAGATACCATGTAAAATAGTGAGTCCTTTATAATTAGAGGTACCAAATCAGTAACTGTATGACCACTTCTCAATCTATCATAGAGGGGCATTTTTGCATCTATGTAAGCTAGAGATGGTCTTTGAGAACTCTTTGAATTCTAAGAACTTATGAATCTCCAACTTAAATTCACTGCAGTAATTTAACCTTAAAGTCAAAGTAAAAAAAAGGAACTAAATATGTATTGCTTATCAATTTTTGGCTAGTGCTGGAACTTTCTTAGCTAACTTTCTCCACCTCTGTTACAAGGTTATAACTTGGGTACTGCAGATAAAGCCCATGGCCATAAACATTGATAAAGTTTTGTTTTTTCTTCAGTTTTTCAAGTTTTTCAAAAATGAAATTAGCATTGATTAGCTATTAATATGTTCAGCATGTTATATGCCATATTTAAATAAATGCATCATTGAACAAAAGATAGGAATACAGTATGGAACTTAAATTACATTGGTCTGGGAAATATGCATATGAGAAAATGCTTATCTACCAATGAAACCTACCACTTGAATAGAAACTTAAAGTAAGAGTTTCCTTGAGTACTGAGAGTTTCCATGATTTGTCTAGGATTTTATAGATAATATGAGTTAGAGACAGGGAATGAGGCCAGACTTTTCTGTCTTTGAAATAAACTATCTATCCATGATGTTGCATTGCCTCTATCTTTAAACAAGCCAAAAGAGAAAGAAATATTATATTTTAGAAACATGAATATATAATTATGGGCATGATTAAGTAAGTACAACTCCTCGTTTGGAATAAAGCTTTTCATTCAAGTAATTGGCACCTTAATGAGTGCTAAGTTTATGACATTTGCTGTTTTAGACTTTGGGTTAGAAGAGATTTTTCTCTGTCTACCCTGAAGATGACAGAAGATATGTACAAATATAACTATTAAGCAAGTTATAGTTTTTAAATGAAGACTGAAAGGATATAAAACAGGATAAAACTTTGTCATGATCTAAGACAAAGTAGGCCGAGTCCAAATTTCCAGTTGTGAAGTTCTTTAAAGTGATTTTGCTAAAAATTACCAAAACTATACAGGGTTTTAGATTTAAAGAAGGGGAGGAGTGGAGACCTTAGAGTTCACTTAATTTAACTCTTTACTTTATGTATAAGGAAATCAATGCTTTATAATATTAAGTGACTGTCCTACCAGGCAACAGCAGAATTCAAATTGAGGTCCTCCCTCTAATTCAAGTGCTCTTTATAGTCTCTGACTAAGTTTGATACTCAGGTTCCCTAAAGAGAAAATAATATGAATAAAGAAAGCTTGAGACAGTTTAATAATACCTAGGGATGTAAAAAAATTCAATCTTGGACTACCATTTAGGAAGTAAAGATCTGAAATTTAAATAAAAATACTTTTCCCATCTCTGCAGAGGATAATATAGAAAGAATATTTTTGAACAGAATAATTGCCAAATTATTCTCTGAATTTTTTTTAGGTTTTCATAAGGCAAACGGGGTTAAGTGTCTTGCCCAAGGCCACACAGCTAGGAAATTAGTAAGTGTCTGAGACCAGATTTGAACCCAGGTACTCCTGACTCCAGAGCTGGTTCTTTATCCACTTCACCACCTAGCTGCCCCTCTGAATTTTCTTTTAACTATAAGTATTTTCAAGAAAAGTTTTCTGAGTTCAGCACCTGAGTTTATCTTCCTATAACTATCTCATGTGACTCCCAACAAACATTTCTCCATTACAATTCCTGTCTGATTCCATCATCTGGAAGAAGCCACCAGTCTTGAACATGTAATCTGGTGTAGTTCTTTCTGGTAAAACTTCTCATCTTTTGGCTAAATAAGAGCAAATTTTTTTGCAGTTTCTACTTTATCATAATCTTTTTGATCCATGTCTGAACTAAGGACTTCTCTTCACTGAGGACATTCATCTTTTTCACTACCTCTGCCAACCTCTGGGGATTAAGATCCCATCTTCTAGTCTTTGTTTCACTAGATTAAACAAGGCAAATATGCCTAAACAACAGATGCTACTTGAAAAAAATTCCCTTAGATGGCAATTTTCAGCTTTTATCTTCTTTACTTTATCCAAATTAATTTTACCTTCCCATGTTCCTTAAAGAGAGAGAAAGAGAGACAGAGAGAGAGAGATAGAGATAGATAGAGAGAGAGAGAGAGAGAGAGAGAGAGAGAGAGACAGAAACAGAGACAGAGACAGAGACAAAGAGTCAGAATGACAGGCTGAGATAGAAAGATAAAGACAGACAGAGAGACAGAGAAACTTAAGAGTTTCAGTTTCTTCTAAAGGACAAGAAAAAAAAAGATCCCTTCCTATTCAGGTCAGAACACTACAAATACCAATGTCTTTCTTTCTCTAAAACATGAGAAGATTATTTTTAACAATAATATCCCTAATTATTCTAGAACAGTTATAGCAATTAATCCCCTCCACCAACAATTGAATCTCTTCAATATTGTAGAATGGATGTTATTTAATAATCTAGAGCGCTCGACAATACTTCCTATTTTAAATGGTCATGTGAAGACCTAATAAAGACTTTTGTTTGTCCACAAGTCTTCCTTTATCGAGCAGAACTTATTTGATGAGAAGAAAGAAGAGTAACTCTGGTGCTTTCTTTATAACTATATTAAATTCAAGTAGACTCAGGAAACAATTACTGGCTATCTCCCTAAATTAGAAGAACAAACCACAGTGCTACCTATTAGAAATGAAACAAAAGAATCTAAAATACAACTAAAAGCTAATGAAAAGATCTCTGAACTTAGAGTGCCCATTTTACTGGAAATTAAGATAAAATACATTTACAGAAATAATGAAATTAAAATATTTTTAATGTGTCAAAGTCACATCAAAATATCTTATCAGTCCAAAAGGTGCCAAGTTATATAAAGTAAGGCATTTTGAAAATCATCAGTCCTCCATTTTTCAATTGAGGATGCTAAATTCCCATTATTATGTGACTCTTTAGTAGCAAAACTCCAGTCTTAATATTGAGGTCATGGATTATTGCAATTGGAGTGATGTTAGAAAAAAAATTATAATTGAAAGCAACTTAGATCATTTAATAAGAGAAGTGAAATACAACTTCGAACATTGAATGCCAGTTTTTCATTTTCTACATTAAGAAATCAAGGCATAGGAAAATGGCTTACCTAGGATCACTTAGTCTGTAAGTGATCAATATTAAAGTATGTGTTATAAAATCTCAAATTTAACTGAATTGACCCTAAATATTGTTGAAATTTTCAATAACTGTTTTAACAGTGAAAACGCATGAAAAATACTTGTATAAACTAATTATGTTCTGCTTAAAATGACAGCTTTGCTAAATTCAAGACAAAGAGAAACAATGTGACTGACATTTCTTCATCATGTAACTCAATTTCTATTGTTTTTCTCTCAAATCGATTTCTTAAACCAAGTTCTGTTATTTACAATATAAAAAGTCAAGCGCATGTCATGCCATTCTCCGACTTGAGCCCTGACCTTGAACTTTACATTATTAGGAAATTTATTTCCCTGGGTCACAGAAAAAGAGTTTAAATGAGCAATAGTCTCAATTATAAAAGTAGTCCCTTTCACAAGAACTAATAACCCATCAAATATATTTTAACAATATGTGATTATGTAGTATACTGCTGTAAGACTGACAAAGACTTTTACTTACATCCTCTCATTGGATGCTTAGAACAAATTCTTGCAAAAAAATTTTAATAATTGCATTTATTAATATTTCACTGATGTGGAAACTGAGACTCAGGGAGATAAAGTACCACCTTTCCTCTCTCTCTCTCTCTCTCTCTCTCTCTCTCTATATATATATATATATATATATATATATATATATATATATAAATTGGAGATTTTGCCAATGTAATATACTATAGATACATTTAAGAATATGTGAATACATACTCTGTCTCTGAATATATACTTGTACTTTCTCATCAACCTGGGAAAAATACATTTATGTTTTATAAACCTTTTAGTTTCTCCCGGCAACACATACACATACGTGCACACACACACACACACACACACACACACACACACACACACACACAGTCACAAATATAAACACAAACAAAATTACTCATCTCCACTTCTTTCAAGTAGTTATCCAAAGTGACTAGATCACAAATTTATCACCCTTCTTGACCTTACAGATAAGAACCAGCCCTAACTTCAACTCTTTTCAGGTATTTTATGATGAGATTCTGCTATACTTGGCTAACCTAGTTATCTTTCTGCCCAGTTCTCAATCCCTGCCCTCCCCACTCTAAACAACTTTCTTCTTTCCATCAACATCTCTACTTAGAACTCTGGCCTAGGGCATGGTGAAGCTAATGGAGATGAAAATTCATAAGGATTGGTTTTTGGAAATTCAGACATTTATCCTCAAGAAGAAATGACTTAATGATTATCTGACCACTTCATTCAACTATGGCAACTAAGAATGGTTGCCAATTTAAAGGATAATTAGAATTGTTCTTTTCAGTCTGAAGGAAGAAACTAACATAAAATGAATGAAAAATTACAGTAAGTATATTGTATACAATTACAAAATGGATGCATTCAGTAAATAAATCAGCAAATATACTAGAAATACATGGACAAGAATATAGCAGTTTTGAAAGAATTGATATTATGATGGAGGAGAAAGCATGTGTAAATATCTATATTTATAAACATATATCTATATCTATTGGTACACATACATACACAGAATATATACAAAAATCATATTGAAGAAGTGTAAAGAAGTTTAGAGGCTCCAACATTTGAATGATCTTGGAAATCAGTGACAATGATGTCCTGTCCCCCGACTCTACTGATATTGTTGCTTTTTGATTTAACAATTAATGACTCCATTTGTGATTTCCTTGATAAAGATATACAATGATTTTCAATTTCCTTCTCCAGTTCATTTTACATTGAGGAAACAAAGGAAAACAGAGTTAAGTTGACCTAGGATCAAAAAACTAATAAATATCTGGGATAAGATTTGAATTCAGGTCTTTCTGACTTGAGGTCTTGCATTTTTTCCTGTGTACTGCCTACTTATCCATCATAATCATTACAGGTCTACAGAGATGATTTAGATGACCACTCTTTAGGTATATTTTAGATACTATTCTTATTCAGATATTGATTGGAGTATGAAAACTAACTTAAATTACCTGATAATATAATAGTCCTCTTCCTTCCTTACCTGTTAGCTGGCTATCCAAAGATATGGATGGAAATTTTAAATAAAGATATTTTTCTCACCCTTTTGGTCCTCTGGGATATGAAATTGTTTAAGTTACCTTCCATTCATATCAGGGTTCATGGGGGTAATTCACATTAATAGATTCAGACATTTTTCATGGTAGCCCTATAGTAAAATCATCTCATTTTGATGCTCTCACAAACAACTAAGAAATTCTTGTTGCTATGTGTTATGTTAATTTCTTAAATTTGATTTTCTTACCATTTCAATCTATTTCTTTTGGGATTAATTTTAACTCTTTGTTCATGAACTCTATCATTTCCCTTTTCAAAAAGAGAAGTGGACAAAATCAAGGTGGTGGAATAAAGAAAGTGGTTTACCTGAGCTCTCCTCTAAACCATTCCAAATACCTTTAAATAATGATTTTAGGCAAGAAGAAAGAATGAAATGTTTCTAGCCCTAGACAACTTAGAAAATACAGAGGAAAAACCTCTTGCACCAGGGTGAGAGAGAATCACAGTCCAACACAAGATTCACCAGAACAGACCAGACCCCTATCAAACCAGAGAAAGGCTTCCAGATGACTTAATCATTGGCAGCAATGATCATTTCCAGACCTTTCAGCCCAGAGCCACCAAGACCTAAGAGGTCAGCAAGACAGCCTGTTGAACCATTGAAGAAGAGTACAATATAATGCCGGCCACACCAGGGCAGACAAAGGCAAAGCAAACTAGAAGAGATCTTGGGAGGCACTGAATCATCAACAGACTCAGAAGTTTTCAAAGTTCTCAGTCCACCAATGGTGAGGGGGTCAAAAACAGATTACCAGGGTCTCTTTTCTAGTGCTGAAACAGGACTCTGTCGTTTTTCCATTATTTAGATCTTATTCACAGTCATGGATGGTGGTCCCAAGGCAAGGAGGAACACTAGCTTAGCAGAGTTTGTGATCTCAAGAGAGCAGAGATATGCCTCTAAGTTACAGGACAGAAATGTAGTGTCATCTCTCCTTGGATAATACCACCTTGAAAAAACTGAAAACTTACAGGACCCTAGAAGTATCTCTGAAAATATCAGCACTAAACCTCTGGAAACAGAGCCCTATTTTAACAGAATTAAATTCAATTAATAGACTGGGGAAATGACTAAACAAAAAAAAAATCTGACCATAGAAAGTTACTACTATAAAAAGAACTTCTAATAATTGTTTTGAAAATGTGGGTATTTTCCAAATTTTTCTGATTTCTTTCAGATGAAGACCTAATATTGGCATTGCTGTATCATAGGGTATGATCAGTTTTATTGCTCTTTGAGCATAATTTCATATAGCCCTCCAGAATGGTTGGATTAGTTCACAATATCAACAGTGTATCAATGTCCCAAACTTCTCAAAATCTACCCAACATTGCTCATTTTCCCTTTCAGTCATCTTAGCCAATCTGATAGGTGTGTGGTGTACATCACAGGTTTTTTAATTTTCATTTCTCAAATCAATAATTATTTGGATTTTTTATTTGAGTATACATCTATATATATATATATGTAATATATATATATACACACACATATATATATATATATATATATATATATCATAGCTTTAATTTCTTTACCTGAATATTGCCTGTTCATATCCTTTAACAAATTTTCAATTGGGGGATGACTTATGAACTTATAAATTTGTTTAAACCTTTATATGTTTATTGCATTAATATCTAAAAAGCATGCATTTATTATTTCTGCCTTTCTGCATTTGATTATATAGTTTTTATGCCTTAGTATGAGGTCAATTTGGTATAGGTGCCATGTTCTGCAGAGAAAAATGCATATTCTTTTCGATTTCCATTCAGTTTTCTCCATAATTCTATCATATATAAGTGTTCTAATACTTTATTCACATTATTAACTTTCTTCTTATTTATTTTGTAGTTGGGTTTATCTAATTCTGAGAAAGGGAGGAGGAGATCCCCTACTATTATATATAGCTTTGTTGTCTATGTCTCCTTGCAATTCATTTAACTTCTCTAAGAATCTGGATGCTATACCACTTGATATACATATATATATATATATATATATATATATATATATATATATATATTATATATATATTTATATATATGTTTATTAAGGATATAACTTCATTCCTATGATTCCTTTTAAGAATACGCTTCTTTCCATAATACTTTTAATGAGATGCATTTTTACTTTTTGTTGTTTGATATCAGGATAACTATCCCTGATCTTTTTAACATCCACTGAAGAATGATGTGTTTTGCCCCAACATTTTACTTTTTAAGATGTGGGTATCTCTCTGCTTCAAATCTGTTTCTTGTAAACAACATGTTGTAGGATTTTGGTTTTGAATCTATTCTGTTGTCTGCTTCCCTTTTATGAGAGAGTTCATCCCATTCATATTTTCTGTAAGATGATTAAATCTATATTTTCCTTCATGCTACCTTTTCCTGTATACTTTTCGCTTTCCTTTACTCTTACTTCTCTTCAATAATGTTTTCCTCCTTTTCCCTTTTACCTTTTCATTTAAATTTTACCTTCAACTTAATCTTTCCCTTTCCCTTTCAGGTCCCCTTTTATCAGTCACTACTTTCTGGTAGAGTAGGAGAGATTTTTAAACTCAATTGAGAATGTGTTGTTCCCCCTCTGGACCAAATGTATTGAGAGCAGGATTTACTATATGTTCACATCCTCTCCTAGTTGTCTCAAAATAGACCTTTGTGCCTTTTCACCTGGTGTAAATTATCCACTAATGCCAAGCTGTCTTCTAATATAGTCCTTCTTCTTAATGCCTTTTAACTCATACTTAGAACCCCTTCATCAAAATATATTCTTTTTATCTGTTATGATATAAGTACCATTCTCAAAAGTTGATTACTTGCTTGCTTGAGCTTGCTTGCTTGATTGATTAGCAGTATTGCCTCAGCTACTAAGTACCCTCCAGTCTGTTTCATTACAAATATATTTCACAAGTCAGAAACTGCATCAATTATAATTGATTTATACTACTCCTGTTTATAATCCACTCACAACACATTCCCTCCAATTGTAATAAAAGCATCAAGCAAAACAAAATCACTTTATGATCTTTTCATGTCAAGTTCCATTAAGCTCAAGTTATCCCTCCATCACTATGATACTCCAATCATAGCTCTACAACCCTGCCCCAACCAAATTATCAGGTACATTTTCTCCCTCTGTACCTTTAGAATCCCAACCATGGTATTATAGCCCTCCTTATCGAAAATATGGGTTAAGAAAAGATCACTTCCTAAACAATTTATGTCCTACTCCCACCCTCTGTCTCTATTGTACTACAACCCTCCATAACAAAAATATCTAATAAAGTTACTGAATAATTAAATTATGTATAGAGTCCCTAATTATCCTCCCTTCTTCTGTTTCTATGGGAAATACTACACTCATAATAAACACAGCTTCATATTTCATTTATACCTCTATCCTCTAAGTACAATTCCTTCAACAACATTCAACCCTTTAACTATCCTAAGTATAATATTTAAGATTTATAAGTGTTATCTTCTCTTGTGGAAATGCATACAATTTAATGTTCTTTTCCTCCTATTTCCCTTTTCATGAATATCTTGAGTCTTGTATTTGAAAAATCACATTTTGTCTTTAGTTCTGTCTTTTTATTTGAAAATCTTGGAAGTTCTCTATTTCATTCAAATCCATCTCTTCCCTGTACCAGAATATGGGGAATTTTTCAAGGAGATTAATTCTTGCTTGGAATCCAAGGTCCATTTTCCTCCAACATATTCCCCATGTACTCTGGTCCTTTTATGTTTAAACTGAGGAGTTTTTTTGGTAAATCTGATTCTGTTTCCTTCCTTTTAGATTGCTTGTGGTATTTTCTCCTTTAGTTGAGAATTCTGAAAATTGGCTATGATAGCCCTTGAAGTTGTTTTTCCCTGTGGTCTCTTTCTGGAGGTGTTCTATATATTCTGTCAGAAATGATTTTGGCTTCTTGAATTAATATATTAGGACAATTTTCCATGATAATTTCCTGAAAGATATTTTCCAGGCTCTATTTGATGTTCGCTCTTGGGTCGATCAATAAATTATCATATATCTCTGCTGGATCCATTTTCCAAATTATTTGCTTTTGCCTAAAATGTACTTTACATTTTCTCAGTTGTTTTCTGGAAAACTTTTGGTTTTTGTTTGATGGAATCTTGGTATCTCATAGAGTCATTAGTTTCTATTTGTCCAATTCTAATTTATAGGGTAATTTTTTTCAGTTAGCTTTTGTGTTTCATTTTTCAGTTGGTTTATTTTACTTCTCAGTGAATTGTTTTCTTTTTCTAGTTGTTTAATTTTACTATTTTGTTGAGTTGCCTTTCCTTTATACTTGCTCAATTTTATTTTTTGATGAGCTGCATTCCGTTTCCAGTTATTTTTGAAGGAGCTTATTTCTTCAGTCAGTTTTTCATAGTTCCCCTGCGTGACTCTCATTTCCTTTTTCTCCCATTTTTTAATCTTTCTTTCTTCTTTGTTTTTTAAAATCTCTTTCAAGCACTTCCATGAGATTTTGGATTTGAATCCAATTGATAAACTCCTTTAAGACTTCCCATGTATATGATTTGTCACTGCTTTCTTCTTTTAAGATGACATTTTTATCATCTCTATTTGAATAATTGCTTTCTATGTTTAGTACTTTTTGGGTTTTTTTTTTTTTTTGCTCATTTTGATAATTGATCTCTTGTGGGTACACAGGCTATTCTAACAGCCATGACACAAATCATCGCCAAGTAAACCGCCACCTGGACAATCTCAGGAGCTGGCTTGCCTCCCTGAGAGATAACGTGAGCTGGAGTCCTTGGGAGCCAGGGTCCTTGGGAGCTGGACATTCCACCCCACTGTCCAAGGGCACTAGATACAGCTGTACCTTATCATCTCCTCCCTAACATAACCTCCTATCCTGTAATGCAAGAAGCTGCACCTACACATTGCTTGCACCACCATAACAATTACCTCATTAGTCTTTGTTCTACCTCAGAAGACCTAAATATATATATATATATATATATTTATATATATATATATATATATATATATATATATATATATATATATATGTAATAGCTAAGCAATAATAAAATTGAGCTGGAGGCATAAGGCAGTAGTGGCTTGACTCCTTATTCTCAGCTCCCCTCCTGGAGGGAGGTTGCCGCTGTGGGCCCCAAGGAACCAAGCCACAACAATCTCTACTCCCAGGTGTAGGGAGTATAGTCTGCGATTTTTGTGCAGGGTTTGTGGTCTGATTCCTGGCTTAACATTGACCAAGATAATACCTATGTAAGCCAGTCATTTTCTGTGCAGACATTTGTTCCCTACCCAGTCCTGTCTGCAGCCCCAGTGTTCCCAGGTCTTAGATTTTGACTGAACTTGGGACATTCTCTGATAGCCTTTTATCTAGCTACCAGGACACAGGGTATTGTGTATTTGCAGGATTTGGAATGCATTCTAGCTAGAAGCCTCCCTGTTGGACTGAATGGAGGAAAGGATTCTAAGAAACAAAATTGCCAGCTAGGTTCTATTTCCCATTTCCCCCACCCCTGAAAAGACAAACCTTCACTGAAGATCCTCAATGATGTCTGCATTTGAAAACTTGTTTCAATCTTTGTTTTGTGTAGAATATGTATGTTTAATGTCTGTGTAGAGGCTTAATGTAATATTTTGTAGGGAAAAGCTCTGATGCATGCTAGCTTCATGACATCATCTTGGCACTACCCCAGCAGTCTCTAGTAGCTTCTACCTTAAAGTATCATAGAGTTAGGAATATGATAGTCTGAAAAGTAAAAGAGCCTTCAGTTCTACCAAGAATCAACTATCCAGCAAAATTGAGCTTATTCGTTCAGGCAAAAAGATGGACATTCAAAGAATTAGAGGACTTTCAATTTTTCCTGATAGAAAGAACAGAGATAAACATAAAATTTGACTTTCAAGTTCAAGACTCAAGAGAAGTATAAAAAGGCAAACAAGAAATGCAAATCATAAGGCTCTCAGTAAAATTAGACTATTTACCTTCCTACATGGGATGATGATACTGGTAACTCATAAGAACTTTGTCCTTGGTAGGACAGTTAAAAAGATTAGATAGATAGCTAGATAGAAAGAAAGATAGATAACCAGATAGAGATAGAGAGGACATAGAGGTGAGTTTATATGATATATAAAAATAAAATCAAGATGTAAGGGAGGGATATATGGGAAAAATGATAAAGGTAGAATGGGATAGATTCTCCCACATAAAAGAGGCAAGAAAAAGTTTTTACAGTGAAGGGTAGGGAGGGATAAGAGAAGAATAAATGAACCTTATTCTCATTAGAATTGATTCAAAGAGTGAATAATGTACACATTCAGTTGGGTATAGAAATATATTTTACTCTGATGATGTTTGCACTTTGTTCTCAAATAAGACCATCACATCAGGGGAGATGATGTACATGAATTAGATCTTAGTTAAGTGTGTGCTGTACTAAGTCACCAGACTCACTTTCTGCTCTGGGACCATCTGGGTCCACTGTAAGATAGCATTCAGGATGACTGGAGATGAGCCTGGATGTGAGTCAATCAGGGTTAATTCCCTTGCACAAGGTCAAACAGATTGTAAGTGTCATATGTCTCAGGGTAAATTTGAACTACTCCCCCCCCCCCCCCCGGACTCCAAGGGTAATTACCCTAAACAGAAAATGGGAGAGAAGCAAGGGTAAAGGAAAAGGGATTGATAGAAGTAATGACAGATTTGAGGAAGTGATAGTCAGAAGCAAACACTTTTGAAGAGGGACAAGGTAAAAGTAGAGAGAAAACAGCAGGGAGAGAAATAAGTGTAAAATAGTTCAAAATACAAACAGAGAGAAAAAATTGAATCACATTTCACTTATAAAGATTTCCTTTCTCAAAACCCTAGAGAATATAGTCAAATTTTTAAAAATAACTCTTCTCAAATAAATTATCAAAACATATTAACAGTTTTAATTAAGTTATATATCTATATCTATATCTATATCTATATCTACATAGATATATATAGCCATATTAAAAAATGCTTTAACTTTCTGTTGATTGGAGAAATGAAAATTAAAATCTTTAAAATTATCTCACAAATATTGGATTTAATACTAGGAAAGAAAAGGCAAATTACAAATGTTGGAGGAGTTGTGGGAAAATTGAGACAATGCATTTGCTGAAGCTTTGAACTGAATTAACCATTCTGTAGAGCAATTTGGAACTATGCCCATAGGGTTATCTAGAAATAATGTTTCTTATCAAAGAATATCATGACATCAGGGGAAACAAATTGAATTTCAGACAAGCTAAGCTACCAGTCTCATTTTTTTTCTCACGCAGTCATCTGGGGACAGTGGACAGATATAAATTAGGATGAGTGGAAGTAACCCGGGATATAAGAAAATCAAGGTTAAGTGACTTGCCCAAAGTCACAGCTCATAAGTATCTGAGATCCCATTAAATCAGGTCATCCTGATTTCAGGGCTGGTGCTCTAAGCATTGTGTGAACTACCTCCCCTAGAACCATTTATAGTCATCCTCTCTCTCCCAAGAAGAAAGTGAGACTGGTAGCTTAGCAGAGAACCCCATCACTCAAATCCAATTCATTTGCTTGTCATGGCATCATCTACCTGAAATCATTGTACTGATTTAGCAATACAATCACTATATATGTATATCAAAAGAGATTTTTCTAGAAAAATTAAAGTGCCTTTATGTATAAAAATATTTATAATTCTCTTTCTAGTGGCAAAGAATTAGAAATTGAAGGGAATTACGATGGAATCCTATTCTACTATAACAAATGATGAGCAAGATGCCCTCAGAAAAACTTCCATGAGCTGATGCACAGTAACATGTAGTGTGTATGAAGTAAAAGGAATGCTGTAAAATGATCAGCTGTGAATGATTTAGCTTTTTTGTTATTAAATACTAAAACACTGAAGTGGAACAATCTGTTCCCAATTGGAACACAGAATAGGGCAACCTGCAGTATGACCATGGACTACTCAAACAAGCTTAGAATCATTCTACTTGATCACGATTACGACAACTAGTCATTATTTGTGACTTGTAAAACTAAAAGAAGTCTAGTAAAGTAAATATGATAATATAATGTGAATAGAAGACCCTGGACTTGAAGAAAGAAGATAAACACTTAATTTCCAATTTCTGTTCAAATAAACAAACAACATCTATATTTTCATAACACTATTCAAGGTTCAAAGATGATAAAAAGTTTGAATAAGAAATATCCTTATGAATATTTTATTATAATAGATCAAATATCAGCACTGTTAACTAAGATACATATGTTTGAGAGCTGGAAAATAAATTTCTTAAATAAATATTCTAAGCATAAATCCCATGGAGAATTATGGAAGAATGTCTTGATGTTTTAGCAACTTGAATAATAATGTTTTGTGTTTACTGTTATGTTTAATAAATTCTGTACAATTGTCAATATTTTTGTTTCTTTGTTTTTGGAAAGGAATACATATGCATTTTTAAGCCTAGAAGATTAATATCCTTTTAAATTGTAGTGCTAGAGAAGGCTTTTAAGAGTATGTTAAACAGCTGATCAGTTCATTTAGTAGTTAAAGAAATAATTCAGAAGGTTCACTGGAAATTCAAAATCAAAAGCTGAAGCTTAAATTCTTTCTTCATATAATAAGAATGGGACTTATTGAAAAAGTTTGTGATTTTGGAAAATATTAAGGGGAAAAAGAAAAGGGGATGCCTTAAGGATGAGAGGCATCAAACATGAACTTGGACAGATATTGAAAGATAGGTGATAGATTGTCCTGGATTGCTGTTGTTCATGGAATCATGGAAAATAAGGTGTGACTGAATGATTGAACATCAAAAATACTTGTTAGCTAAATTTTAATGTTCTTAGAGGAAATGTTATATAAGGGAACAAACTATACATAAGATGGAACAACTCTATATTTAACTCTTGACTGTGTAATACTATGTTCCCTCCTTCTTTCCTTCCTTCCTTCCTTCCTTCCTTCCTTCCTTCCTTCCTTCCTTCCTTGACACTAGCTTATATGCACAACAAATACTATTTCATTTCTTCCTTATAAATATGGGAATATTCCTATCCTCATTTTATAGTTTGAGAATTTGCTATGATCACACAGCTAGTAAATATATGAGACCAAATATGAATTTAGGTCTTTCCTATTTCAGACCATATTTTATATCATTAGGAGAAAACTTTTTTGGTTTATTGAAAAGAATTATGAACAATAAAAATTAATATAGAATATAGAAAGAAATATTTAGGAATCAGAGTATTAGTGCAAAAATGATAGAATTCTAGTTTTAGAGATTCGAGGGACCTCAAAGTAGTCAAAAAAGTTCATTTTTCTCAGTGGAAACTGAAGGTTAGAGTACTCCAATGACTGACATAAAATTATACAGACTTAAAAATTAGCTAATACATTTTAATTATGTTAGAAAAGAAATTGAATCTGATAATTTAAGAATTTTATTCAATCTACAAACTTTGATTAAACATCATTCATAATAAATTTCAGAGAACCAGAAAGCAAAACAATCTCTTTATTAGGGGTTTCCAAGAGATGAAATAGTATGAGTTTGGAGGGACCTCTGCAGGCATCTATTCCTTCTTAAATCAGAAAGGACCATCATTATCAAATATGAATCCTGTGTTCAGTCAGGTTCTGGAATAGACTTCCAATGAGAATGAAGTCATATCATTTGAAGAACCTCGTTATAGTTTTGATTAACTTTTAAAAAATAGGTTTTTCACCTCCCAATAGAGGGCCTTAAGTAGCTCTTCATACTTTCTATGAATGAAATTCTTGTCCTAGGACCAACATAACAAATATAATCGTTTTGGGTAATTATAGCTTTCCAAATATTGATAGATAGCTAAATAATATAGAAACAGAGGAGAGATCTGGATTCAGGAGGGTTTGAGTTTCATATCTTACCAGTTACTTATCAGCTGAATGACTCCTGGAAAAACTTTTAACATTCCTGTGTCTTACTTTCCTATTTTGTTAAATTGAGATAATTGTAGCACCCAATTCTAAGGGTTATTGCAAGCATAACATGAAATAATATTTGGAAAGCACCGTAAAGTGCTTTTTAAATGCTGCTTTCAATGGCAACTATGATGATGATGATGATGATGATGATGATGATGATGATGGTGGTCATGGTGGTTGTGGTAGTAGTGATGATTGAATGTATTTTTATTTAGGTTAAAGACTGACATTTCCTTCAAACAATCTTTATATGACCCCTTCAACATCCTGTTGGTTCTTTGGACTCTCCACTTTTCAATCTGTTTAAATTTTGTCACTCAAAACACAGCCCAATTAGCCAGAGTGGCAGTCTAATTGATGACTTATCCAGTATTCCCTTCTATCTTTCCATTGTACTAATTGCAGGCTCAAAGATAAATCAGAGCCAGCTACCTTTGGCCAGAGAGGAGATATATGTTTTTTCCTTTATCTATTCTGATTTTCATAACCTCATTTTTCCAGTTGTCATTACCACCTATAAGATGCACCCTATCACTCTTATGCTGAATGCTTCATCACTAATCTGACTAGAGGACCAATCCAGTCTAATTTTTAGATGCCATCTTCCTTTTTGAAGACCTACTATTTTGTAATAATTCCAAAAGCTCTTTGATCCCTTCACATTGACTTTAACACTTCCCCTTCCTGAGCCTGAATGCTTCCAGGCTTTTCTCTTTGTCATGAGCAGTTTTTAATCTATGACATCATTAAACTGCCTTTTAATTAATAAAAAGACAAAGAATTAATATATGACCATCAAGAAAAGCCTTGTCTTAACTGCTATCTCTCCTATTTAGAATATGAGTTCATTGACAGCAGGAACTATCTCAATTTTCCTTTTTGTTCAGCATTTTGCACAATATTTAGACTATAGTAAGTACTTAAATGTTTTTCCATGTCATTATATAAGGTCAAGTAGCAGTAAGACCATCACCAACTTTTTCAAGGAAGCTATGCCTCTCTTAATGTAAACTAATGTTATATTAAGTGTTTTGGATTAACTCATTCAGATTTTGATTGTGATCCTTCTGTTCACAAAAAGTCCCCAATTCTTTATGGAAAAACTTCTGTTTAACCATGTTTTCCCCAACTTAAATTATAAAGCTATTTTTTAATTTTAAATTTTTATTTCCAGTTCCAAATTCTAAATTCATCTTCCAGACCTTTTCTCACCCATTGAGAATGCAAAAATTACCATATTATATGTATATCTCTACCTATATCCAGACACATATATAGGTAGATATAAATATATGAAATCATGAAGTCATGTAAAACCTAACAATTTCCACATTAATCATAAGGGGGGAGAGTAAAACAATAAAATGTAAAAGGAAATATTCTTAATTTGTACTCAAACTCTTTTGATTTCTCTCTGGAGATAAAAAGCATTTTTCATCATGGGTCCTTTGGTTTTATTGTGGATCATTTTATTCATCATAACAGTTAAGTCTTTCACAGCTGATTTTTGTTAAAATTTTTCTGTCATTATATACAATATTGTCCTATTTCTGTCACTTCGTTTTGAATTAGCACATAAAAGACTTCTCATTTTTTTCTGATATTATGCACAGTTTTATCACCCTTCGGACACAATTACAAACTGTTCTCAGAATAGTTGAATTAGTTTAAAATACTACCATTAGTTCATGATTGTACTTATTTTTGAACATTTTATCCAGCATTTGTCATTTGGCAATATGATGGGTGTGAACAAATGTCTCAGAGTTAATTTAATTTTAATTTCTCTTATAATTAGAGCATATTTCATATAATTATAGTTATAATTTCTTCTTCTGAAAACTGCCTGTACATTGATCATCAATTGATCATCTATCAATTAGGGAATGACATTGATTTTTTTTTTTATTATAGCTCAGTACCCTATTTATTTCAGAAAGGAAATCTTATTCAAAAAACTTTTCTGGACTTCCAGCTAAGATGCTGGAGAGAAGATAGGCACAGTTCTAAAGTCTCCTGATCTTCCCTTGTAAATAATATGTAACAAACCTCTAAACAGAAATCCTATAGACAAAAACCAGAAAGAAAAGCCAGAATGACATCCACCTCATGATCTGTCTTCTGAGATTGTGGATTGAGTCCAAGCTTAGATGGCAGAGTCTGCCAGGAGCTCAGGACCAGTGAGAACTTGGGAACCTGGATCAGCCACTGATTAGCCTGATTAGCAGCAGGGCTGGAGACCAGGAGCCTGAGGGGAGGAGAACTGGACTAGGTTGATCAGCAGGGGGGCAAGAGCTCTGTTGACTGCCAGGGCTTGTGTCAACTAGGGAGCAGAGGCATGGGTGGTGGGGCTGAACCAATGGAGCTTGCCAGCAGGGTTAGAAGAAGAGTTCCTGAGCAGAACAGTTGCAGAGACATTAGTGAGCCCCTCTGGTCAGGACAAACTCAGACTCCACAGCTCCATATCAACTGAAGTCTCTTCCCAGAACAAATTCAATTACAGACTACCTCTGCCCCAGGCATAGGTGTGTGAGCAGCAGAACCAAGCCAACTAACAATAAGGAGAGTAATGACCTCACCCCAGGGTGCAATCCACCATTGATGAAAGAAAAAAGTATATATTTTTTTAGATTTTTCAAGGAAAATGGGGTTAAGTGGCTTGCCGAAGGCCACACAGCTAGGTAATTATTAAGTGTCTGAGGCTGGATTTGAACTCAGGTATTCCTGAGTCCAGGGCTGGTGCTCTATCCACTGCGCCACCTGCCTCCCAAGACCAAAGTATTTAACAGCTTCAATTACCCCCTCCAGGTCAAGGGAGAGGTCCTCAATCAAGGTCACACAGATACTAGGAGAAAGCAAGCAGCACTCCCTACTTGTCAGCTGAAGATATTACACTCAGTATGAAAAAAAATATCTAGCAGAACCTACTGGCCAACAGTTAGTAAAGCCTCTAGTAATCCTGACACCAAATCCTGTGAACCAACCCCTCCCCAACACAAGGTTTTAGGATAAAAAGAAAGGCCAACCAAAAGAAGGGTTTATATAAAAATTTTTGAAAGGAAAAGACATTAAGTTAGAGAGACCTAAAACTTCTGAGGAGAATATGACCTGCTCTCCAGCACAGAGAGACTTCCTTGAAGAAATATTGAAGGAGTTGAAAAAATCAATTAGAAAATTTGGGAGAGAAAATTAACATCTTGTGACAAAAAAACCAAATCGTTAGGAAATACAAATGGACAAATACAAAATGAGAATAATTCTCTCAGATCCTCAATTGGGCTAATGCAAAAGGAAAACAATTCTTTCAAAATCTCAGTTGGTCAAATGGAAAGCTTTCAAAAACAGAATTGACTGATTGAAAAAGGAGTTACAAAAGGAAATGAAGAAAACTTTTCTCTAAAAAAAGAATGGGGGTCTGTGGAAGCTAATGACTTCATGAGACAGTAAGAGTCTGTTAAACAAAATGAAAAAAAAAATAGAAAAAATAGAAGAAAATGTAAAATACCTAAACAGCCAAACCACTAACCCTGAGAATAGATCGAGAAGGGACAACCTGAGAATTATAAGTCTTCCTGAAAACATTGAAGAGAAAAAAAAAGCCTAGAAATAATATTACAGGACTGGAAATGGAAAATTGCCCTGACATCATGGAACCAGAGGGAAAAAAAGTTTTTAAATGAATTTATCCATACCTTCTGGAAAGAGATCCTAAAATGAAAGCACCAAGAAATGTTGTGGTCAAATTCCAGAACTGTCAGATAAAAGAGAAAATCCTGAAATCAACCAGAAAGAAACCATTCAAATACCAAGGTTCAACAGTAAGGATTAGGCAGGCCTTGGCTGCATCAACATTAAGGGATTGAAGGGTCTGGAATGAGAGATTCTGAAGATCAAGGGAACTTGGAATGCAGCCAAGAATCCACTATCCAGAAAAGCTGAGCCTTCTTTCTTTTTTCATTTTTTTTAATAGATTTTCTAAGGCAATGGGGTTAAGTGTAGTACCCAAGGCCACATGGCTAGGTTATTATTAAGTGTCTGAGGCCAGATTTGAACTCAGGTACTCCTGACTGGAAGGCCAGTATTCTATCCATTGCTCCACCTAGCCACCCCTGAATCTTCTCTTTCAGGGGAAAATATGAACATTTAATGAAATGGAAGACTTCTAAGAATTTTTGATGAAAAACCAAAGCAAAATAAAAAGTTTGGACATCAAACAGGAGGTACAAGAGACACATAAAAAGGTAAAAGAAAAAGGGGATGAAGAAAAAATAACTGTTATCCAATCAGATGAAACTGATAATATCCCAGCATGGGAAAAAGATTCTTATAACTCTTGAGAATTATAACTCTATCAGAAAGAATATACTTAGCTAGATGTGATGGACACTCCTGACTTAGCCATAAGACTGCTACCCAGTGTGATGAAACTGGTTATAGCCCTACTTGGGAGAAAGATTCTATTAACTCTCAACAACTGCAACTCTATTAGAGAGAATATACTTAACTAGAAATGATGGTTACTCAGGATTTTCTATGACTTGGATAGATTAATTTATAAACACTTACTCCTTCAAAAGGGAGACAAGAAGAGGGGAGGAGGGAGGGGATTGAATTGGGTAAATCTCATTACATTAAGAAGTACAAAAGACCTATTGTAATGGGGGAAGAAGGAAGAGATGAGAAACACCTTCCTCTCATCAGACTTGGCTTAAAGTTAACTTACACACACACACACACACACACACACACTCAGTTAACATAAAAAATATCTTTCCTTTAAAGTTTTAAAAGGGGAAAAAGGGAGAGTGGGATGCAGACAGGAAGGGGGAGATAAAAGGGAACTACCAGAAAGAAGGAAAGGGTAAAGGGAAAAAGGGAAACTGGAAAGAATGGGGAGGGTTGGATATAGGAGAGTAAACACACTGAAGGTGGTGGTATTCAGAAATAAAATACTGGGGATTATGGATAAAGTGGGGAAAGGGGGGAAAATACAAACATAGGGAAGATAGCATGGAGGGCAATAAACAGTTAGTAATTATAACTTTGATTGTGAATCAGTTGAACTATCCGTTAAAAATGTAAATGAATAGTAGACTGGATTAAAAGCCAGAATACTACAATATGTTGCTTACAAGAAACTCATTTGAAGCAGAGATACATAAGAGTAGAGGTAAAAGGTTGGATCAAAATATATTTGCTTCAGCTGAAAAAGCAGTGAAAAAAGAAGGGGCAGTGATCCTTATCTCCAAAAAAGCAGCTGTGAAAATAGTGTTAAAACAGATAAGGAAGGAAACTATATCCTCCTAAAAGGTACAGTAGACTATAAAGTGATTTCAATAATGAATATGTATGCACCCAATGGGATAGCATCCAAATTCTTACAGGAGAACCTGAAAGAACTAACAGGAAGACATAGACCTCAAAACTCTACTAGTGGCAGACCTCAATCTCCTGCTCTCAGATTTAGATAAATCAAATCACAAAATAAACAAGAAAGAATTTAAGGAGCTAAATAGACTGTTAGAAAACCTTGATATGATAGACTTATGGAGGAAATTGAAAGGGGATAGAAAGTACTATAGCTTTTTCCTATTCAATACATGACACTTACACAAAAATTGACTATGTACTAGAGCATAAAAACCTAATGATCAATTGCAGAAAGTCACAAATAGCAAGTACATCTTTCTCAGATCAAAATGCAATAAAAATCATATGTCATACTGGACCAGGGAGATATAGACTCAGAGCTAATTGGAAACTGAATAACCTCATTTTAAAAGAATGAATGGATCAAACAAAAATTTATAGAAATAATTATTTTATCCTATATAATAAAAATAATGAAACACCATACCAAAAACCTATGTGATTCACTCAAAGTGGCTGTCAGGAAATCTATTATATCTTTAAAAGCTTTCATGAAAAAATTAAATAAAGAGGAAATCAATGAAGTAAATATGCAATGAAAAAGTTAGAGAAAGAACAAACTTAAAAAACCCAATTAAATATCAAATTAGAAATTCTAAAAATTAAAGGAGAAATTAATAAAATCGAAAGCAAAACAACTCATTGAATTAATAAATAAATTCAAGAGTTGCTTTTAGATAATAGATAATAAAGTTGATAAATCTCTGCCCAAGTTGATTAAAAAAGAAAGAAGAAAACTAAGTTGCTAGTATCATAGATGAAAAAGGTGAACTCACCACCAATGAGGAGGAAATTAAAGTAACGTGTCAATTATTTTGCCCAGCTCTATGCCAATAAATTTGACAATCCAAGTGAAATGGATGAATATTTACAAAAATAAAGCTGCCCAGGTTAAATTAAGAGATTAAATACAACCATATTTCAGAAAAAGAAATTCAACAAGCTGTCATTGAACTCCCTAAGAAAAAAAAAATCTCTGGGGCCTGATGGAATCACAGGTGAATCCTATCAAACAATTAAGGAAAAATTGGCCCCAAATCTATATAAACTCTTTGGAAAAATAAGCAAAGACAGAAATCTGCCTAATTCTTTCTATGACACCATTATGGTGTTGAAACAGAAATCAAAAAGAGTTAAAACAAAGGAAGAAAATTGTAGACTTATCTCCCTATGAATATAGATGCAAAAATTTTGAAATAAAATCTTAGCAAAACAGTTATAAGTTATCACTAGGGTAATACATTATGACCAAGTAGGATTTATCCCATGAATTCAGGGCTGGTTAAATATTAGGAAAACTTTTATTATTATTATTATTATTATTATTATTATTATTAACATTATTATTAATTATATCAACAGGAAATGTATCAGAAATTACATGATTATATAAATAGATGTTGAAAAAGCTTTTCACAAACTACAGCATTAATTCCTACTAAAAACACTGAAGAGTATAGGAATGAATGAACTGTTCCTTGGAAAAATATGCAGTATCAATCCGAAACCATCAACAAGCATTATATTCAATGATTCTAGGCTAGAGGCATTCGCAATAAGATTGGGGGTGAAATAATGTTGCCCATTATCATTACAACTATTCAATATCATATTAGAAGTGTTAGTTTCAGCAATAAGAGAGAAAAAAAGAAATGGAAGGAATAAGAATTGGGGAGGAAGAGACTAAACTCTCGCTCTTTGCAGATGACATGATGGTATACCTAAAGAATCCTAAGAAATCATCCAAAAAACTACTAGAAAGAATGAGCAACTTTAGCAAAGTTGTAGGATTTAAAATTAACCCTCATAAATCCTCAACTTTTCTATATATGACTAGCAAGATACAGCAGGAAGAGCTAGAAAGAGAAATCTTGGAGTTTACCGGCCAAGGCAGAATCAAAACCTTTTTGAAAACATTTACAAAACACTTCACACACTAATAAATTCAGATTTAAATAACTGGGCAAATATCAACTGTTAATGGATAGGTCAAGCTTATATAATAAAAATGACAATTCTACCAAAACTAATCTACCAATTTAGTGCCTTACCAATCAAAATTCCAAAAAAATACTTTAATGAGTTAGAAAAAGTGCTAAGTAAATTTTTAATGGAGAAATAAAAAGCAAAAAATTTCCATGGATTCATTGCAAAAAAAGTGCAAAACAAGGTAACTTAACCATACCAGACTTAAAATTATATTATAAAGCATTAGTCATCAAAACTATAGTATTGACTGAGAAATAGCATCATGGATCAGTGGAATAGACTAGGTGCAATAGCAGGAAATGGTTATAATAATCTGCTCTTTGATAAACCCAAAGAGTCATGCTGTTTGGATAAAAACTCTCTTTGTTCAAAACTGCTTGTAAAATTGAAAGTTAGTATGGAAGAAGCTTACATTAGACCAACATCTCACACCCTAGACCAACAGAAGATCAAAATGGATATAGGATTTAGAGTTCAAAAACAATATTATATACAAACTAGAAGGTCATGGAGTAGTGTACCTATCAAATCTATGGAAAGGAGAGCAGTTTATGACTAAGGAAGAGATGGAGAACATCACTAAAAACAAACTAGATGATTTTGATTACATTAAATTAAAAAGATTTTTAGAGAAAAAAACTACTTTAACCAAGATCAAAAGAAATGTACTAAACTGGAAAACAATCTTTATAACTAGTATGTCTGACAAAGGTATAATTTTAAAGTATACAAATAACTGAATCAATTTAAAAAATAAAAGCCATTCACCAATTGACAAATGGTCAAAGGATTTGCAAAGGCAATTTACAGATGAGGAGATTAAAGCAATCTATAGTCTTAAGAAAAATTGCTCTACATCATTACTTATTAGAGTAATGCATCTCTGAAGTATCACCTCACACCTCTCAGACTGGCCAATATGATGAGAAAAGACAATGAACATTGTTGGAAAGGATGTGGGAAATCTGGGACACTAGTACATTGGTGGTGGAGCTGTGAACTCATCCAACCTTTCTGAAGAGCAGTCTGGAACTATGCCCTAAAGGCAACAAAAATGTGCATACCCTTTGATACTGCAATACCACTACTGTTCCTATGTGCAGAAGAGATGATGAAAAAGAGTCAAAACATCACTTGTACAAAAATATTCATTACAGCTCTTTTTGTAGTGGCAAAGAATTGGAAATCTAGTAAATGTCCTTCAATTGGGGAATGGCTTAGCAAACTATGGTATGTGTATGTCATGGAACACTATTGTTCTATTAGAAACCAGGAGGGATGGAAAGTCAGGGAAGACTGGAAGAATTTGCATGAACTGATGCTGAGTGAGATCAGAAGAACCCAAAAAACATTGTACATACTAACAGCAACATGGGGCTGATGATCAAACTTGATTGACTTGCTCATTCCAGCAGTGCAACAATCAGCGACAATTTGGGGCTATCTGTGATGGAGAATACCATCTATATCCAAAGAAAGAACTGTTAAGTTTGAACAAAGACTATTACCTTTAATTTAGAAAAAAGCTAATATCTTACTGTCTGATCTTGCTATCTCTTTTACTTTATGTTTCTTTCTTAGGGATGTGATTTCTCTCTCATCACATTCAACTTAGATCAATGTATATCATGGAAACAATGTAAAGACTGGCAAATTGCCTTCTTTGTGGGGTGGGGGAAGGGAAGTAACATTAGGGTAATAATTTTAAAACTCAAAATAAATAAATTTTAAAAAAATAAACAAAAATCTTTTCTGTAGTTTTTCAGCTTCCTTATTCCTTTCTAAATTTGATTGCTCTGTTTTTATTCACCCCAAATATTTTTAACTTAATATAATTAAAATTGGATCATATAGGTACTTTTTAACATTGTTTCCCTATTTGCTTACATTATCACCCCTTGAAGTTATTCTTTTTGATGTAAATGTAAGATTTTGAATTTAATTATGTTGATTTTTTGGTTTAGGAATCCAACCTTCTATTTTATCAAGATGTTTTTGGATCCTGTATCTGTTTTCCAGTGTCTTTGTTATACCTTTAAACTCTTAAAGGATGCCCTCTAATTCTTTATTTTACCCTGGAGGCCATGATTAATTGCTTTATTTTTTTAACTAAAATTTTATTTAATTTGATTTTTTACATTTTTTACATTTCCACATAAAGATTTTCCCTTGCAATTCTATGCATTTTATTTTATTCATTTTTTAAAAAAATAAGCTATTTTGGAAAGTGGTTCATATCTTCACTAAACTGCCAAAAGGATCCATATCAGTAACTGATTAAATAACATGATTGATTTAAACTCTGCATGCTCCATATTCTTAACCTGTAACAGTCAAATAATACTATAATAATAAATAATGATATCTACCAGAAAAATTGCTAAGCATAGTGCAAGGCACATCTTAGAAACTATATGGATTTAAAATAGATATATAGATAGATGAGAGAGATCACAATAGGTGCCTGTAGTTATAATTTGCATATTGTTACTATTACTACCACCACCAACTACTAACACTACTGCAACTACTACTATTACTACTAATAATAATATTTCAACACCATCATAAAATAACATATTAAATATGGTAGAAAATGAAAAATATTGAGTAGTATAAGCTAAGTATATGCCCTTATATGACATTTGACAAGAAACATCTTTTTGGAAATAGCGGCCGCGCGCGGGCGGCGCCGCTGCTCTGGGCTCAGGAGGAACATCGCCGGTGTGTGGCCGTGGTGGCGCCGCCAGCCTGCCGGAACCTCACGGAAAGGCTCCCACCATGGCTGAGAATGGTGATAGTGAAAAAATGACTGATCTGGAGTCCAAAATATGCCAACAGATTGAGTACTATTTCGGTGACTTTAATCTTCCACGAGACAAATTTTTAAAGGAACAGATCAAAATAGATGATGGCTGGGTTCCTTTGGAAACCATGATCAAATTTAACAGATTAAGCAAGCTAACAAAAGACTTTGATGTAATAAGAAGTGCTCTAAAGAAATCAAAGGCAGAACTCATGGAATTTAGTGAGGACAAAACTAAAATCAGAAGATCTCCAAGCAAACCCCTCCCTGAAGTAACAGATGAGTATAAAAATGAAGTAAAAAACAGATCTATCTATGTTAAAGGTTTTCCAACAGATGCAACCCTTGATGACATAAAAGAATGGTTAGAAGGTAAAGGTCAAGTACAAAATATTCAAATGAGGAGAACATTACATAAAGCATTTAAGGGATCAATATTTGCTGTTTTTGATAGTGATGAATCTGCCAAGAAGTTTATAGAAACCCCTGGACAAAGATACAAAGATACAGAGCTGCTGATACTCTTTAAGGAAGATTACTTTGCCAAGAAGAATGAAGAAAGGAAGCAAAATATAGTAGAAGCTAAAGCAAAAGCTAAACAAGAGCAAGAAGAAAAACAGAGGCAAGCAGAAAATGCTGAATTGAAATCCCTGTATGAAAAGATTGGATGCTTGCTGAAATTTTTGGGTGATTTAGATGATCAAACCTGTAGAGAAGATCTGCATACACTTTTCTCTAATCATGGAGAAATAAAATGGATAGATTTCATCAGAGGAGCCAAAGAGGGAATAATCCTTTTTAAAGAAAAAGCAAAAGAAGCACTGAACAAAGCCAATGAAGCAAACAATGGAAACTTAAAATTAAGAAACAAAGATGTAACATGGGAAGTATAGAAGGAGAAACAGAAAAAGAAGCTTTGAAAAAAATCATTGAAGACCAACAGGAATCCCTAAATAAGTTGAAGTCCAAAGGTCGCAAATTTAAAGGAAAGGGAAGAGGAGGTGGTAAAGCTGTTCAGGGTACACCCAATAAAGGAAAAATACAATTCCAAGGCAAGAAAACAAAATTTGATAGTGATGAAGAACAGGAAAATGGTGATGCTGGAGTATCTCTTAAAAGGACACGAGAAAAACCTGAAAAAGAAGAGCCTGCACCAAAACAAATGAAAACTGAAAATGGAGCTGGAGACCAGTAGCTTAATAAAAAAAAATTTTTATTCATTTTAAATAAATTTTAAGCTGTCAGATTCGAGGGTCTTTAAAAAGAAAATCGAATTAAATCCACTTCAATGTCCACCTATAATAGAAGGAGAGGCTATTTTTGTTTAACTTGTTTTTGTTGTTCAAGTATCCTTATTCTGGGTTTTTTAATATGTATAGTTTTGTTCATCATATCAAATGTTGGCATTTCAGACATTGATCTGAACATCAAAAGAAAGGTTCTTTCAGTGAAGTTCTGTAATGTTGGAAATACCAACAAATAAAATATATATACTATATGAAAGAAAAAAAAAAGAAACATCTTTTTGTATCTTTGTTTCATAATCTTTAAAAATAGCAAATTGAATGATATGTTTTCTGAGAACCCTTAAGCATGCCAAACTATTGTAGTATGGCCAATAGGGCATCCCAGTGGAAAACACCTGAAACAATGATGAATCCACCTAAACAACCAAATTTGAGTTAATTTGACTGTACCATAATTTAGCTCTTTATCTTCTCCCCAAGGCTGATATTATTATCATACATTATGAAGATTTTTGTCAATACAATAACAGAGTTTTCTCTGGGAACATGAGCAACTCTCAGTGCTTCTAGCAAATCCTACATATATACACACACATGCAAACACACACATACACATATGACTAGGAAATGGCACATAGATGGGCTTAATTGAAAAAAAGAATGAATGAGAGTTGTTGATAGGCAACAAAGTTGACAGATCAGTTGGTAGTCAGATTGAAAAGGATTTTAAGTATTAAGCTGAAAAATAATACAGTATCAGTGAAGCTTTTTGAGCAGGAGAGGGACAGTTTAAATATTGTGTTTTAGGATTACCATGTTGGTACTTCTATGGATGATGAATTTGATAAGGGAGAAAATTGTGATCAAATGAGATAAATAGAGAAAACTTTAGTTATAATATGATGATTTTTAGAACAAATTAACATGTATTTATTCTTATGGATAAAAATGGGAGAGATTGAAGAAAAGCAATGGACTAGAAGGAATGACAGTGGCATATTCAGAATTGGGGATTAAGGAAAGTTACAGATTAAGGAAAAATTAAAAGCTAGCTACTAAATGGTATTTCACTCAAATGGAATAGGGATGTTTGGAATGATAGTACATTTGGTGTTACGAATGAGTTCTGGGGGCAGCTAGGTGGTGCAGTGGATAAAGCACCGGCCCTGGAGTCAGGAGTACCTGAGTTCAAATCCGGCCTAGCTGTGTGGCCTTGGAAAAGCCACTTAACCCCATTTGCATTGCAAAAGGCTAAAAAAAAAAGAATGAGTTCTGCTGCATGTGATAAGTTTGAATGGCCTACATAACATCATCTTCAAAAGGGTCCATA
Source organism: Macrotis lagotis (assembly GCF_037893015.1). Taxonomy (NCBI): domain Eukaryota; kingdom Metazoa; phylum Chordata; class Mammalia; order Peramelemorphia; family Peramelidae; genus Macrotis; species Macrotis lagotis. The sequence continues at coordinate 69,259,629 of NC_133658.1, forward strand.
GACATAATCATGATGTGGAATGGTTTTGGGGAGAGAAAAGAACTGGTTATATAAATCTAAGTCACCTAAGAGAGATTATAATAATTGAATAATGTAGCACAAAGGACTAATGAAATCATTACAAAGAGTATGTTTGTATATTTCTATTTCAACTTAATTAGTTTCATTTGTAAATGTGTATTTTATTTTTTGCCTTTAAAATATATTATTCTGAGAAGAATCTAAGCTTCACCATATTGTCAATAGGGTCTGCTTCAAACACACACACACACACACACACACACACACACACACACACACACACACAAATATAGATGCAGAGTTATGAAGGAAAAGAATAAAATTACCAAAATTACCTTTAAGATTCATTCCTTTCTCTTTTTTTAGGTTTTTTTTTTGTTTTTTTTTTTGCTAGGCAATGGGGTTAAGTGGCTTGCCCAAGGCCACACAGCTAGGTAATTATTAAGTGTCTGAGACCGGATTTGAACCCAGGTACTCCTGACTCCAGGGCCGGTGCTCTATCCACTGTGCCACCTAGCCGCCCCAAATCCTTTCTTAATAGAGGGAAAAAATGACAGTGTCCTGTCAAAATGATAGAACATGGAGTAAAAGAACCTACAAAGAATTCACTAGATAGGTAGGAAGTAGTACAAAAAAGGTCAACAGCAATATGTATTCTGAAAGAAAACATATTATATTCTGCAGTTTGAAATGCTGCAGAGGTCAAAAAAGAAAAAAATTGAGGAACAGTCACTAAATTTAACAATACAAAGATCACTAGTAACTTTGGAGAAAATATTGTCAATGTAGTTATGAAGTTATTATTGTGGTTGTTGTAGTTATTAGCAATAATAGTAAATGAATTGTTTATTTAGCTTTAAGGTGTATAAAGCACTTCACAGATATCATCTTTTCTGGTCCTTTAACTGGCTGTTGTACTTTATTTTTGAACTGGATCAAAATGATGTTAGAATCAAGTTAACATGTGTCTGAAAGAAAAGATCAATTTGAGCTTGGAAGGATCTACTACAAGTCAAGCAAAACTGGGTAGGAGATTTGCACAAATCACATTACTTTTGAGCTACGAAAATTCTGATTTGTTCATAGAATACAGGAATTTGAGTATGCTGCACTGGGAGATCCTTTCCCAGCATCTCTCATGATACAAAATCGATTCCAAACTACTTCAGAGACACAGAGTATCCTTAGGTCACTTCTTCTGATCAACTTGTGAGTGCCTTTCTTGTGTGAGTTTTCTGTTAAAAACAGGTCTTTTAAGTAAGCATACAGTGGGCATTAAAACTACATGGCTTCCTATCTAAGTTGTTTTCTATACAGTAGAACTTGAATCTGAGGGTGTTTAGCTCAAGAAAGGACTTTAGTGGCTAGTACCTTACCCTACACCCAAACATTCCTAAGACAATTCAAATGAAAGTGATTGGCATGATTCTGGCAGACTATCCAGATTCCACAGGCATGCAACAACAATTTCAACACAATAGTTCTATAGACTTAGAGTTTGTTATGCATTCTGATCTATCTTCTCTCCCACATACTTCTTCATAGCCTCCCAAATACTGAGCTAGCTCTGGCAATAAAGCCATTATCAATGTGTACCTCTCTGGAGAGTACACTGCCAAGGTTAATGAACTTATCCCCAGTCTTCATATTTCACCATTTGCTGTAGCTGATGTTTCCACATATGGATGGATGGCTAGTAGAGAATATGTCTTTTCTTAGGTTTTAATTATTAGGCCAAAACTAGCAAAGCAGCAGGGAATCATTCCATACTTTCTTGTTTCCTAGCTTCAGAAGCTGCATTGAATGTAAAATCATGATATTGTATCAAAGAATGGAATTTTTTCTATTAATTCAATTACTTTTCCAGAAATAATGATTCATCAATAGTGACAATTGTGTTACTGTGGTCAGTCCTTGAGACTTTTTAATTTTAAACCTAAATATAAAATGAGAAAAGGGAAAAAAGTTGTCATGTACACAGTAGAACATGAGAAGATTCAATATACAAACAATAAATTACCATTTCAAGATATCTTATATAATAAATGCTACACATTGTTTTCAAAGGTGCCCAATTTTCCTTTGTTTACTTGTTGGCTTTTTTTTTGGTTCTCTGCTGGGTAATTTTTAATTTATTTTCCCCTCCCTTTGTTCACTAACCTAAAGAAGGCAACAATTATGCATGCATACAAACACACAGACACACACATGTTGTTGTCTGTTGTTGTTGTCATTACTTCCTACACCATAGAAATTTCCACCCAAGGGGCAACTTGGTGGTTCAGTGCATAGATCACTGGCTCTGGAATCAAGAAGACCTGAGTTCAAATTCAGCTTCACACACTTGACAGTAGTTGAATGACCTTCGTCAGCTCACTTAACTTTGCCTCGAATTCAGGGCCACCTCCAGTTGTCCTAATTAATATCTTGCAACTGGACACAGATGGTTCGGGAGGAGAAACTGAAACTAGCACCTTAGCACAGCAATCCTCCATTCAAATCCAATTCACATACATATCTTGGTATCATTTTTCTGATGCCATGATCTTTTTCAATGACTGAGGACAAACAACAACATTCCAACCAAAACAGAGACAAAAAAGTCTACAAAAGTTTTTTTTATCCCCAATTGTCTACATTCCTTTTGTCCTTGGCAATATAGACTTTATTTATATAAGAAAATTTCAAATTAAAAAAAATTAAAAGAATCCTTTTTACACTTCCATAATGCTCTTCTTGCCTTATAATATAGTAATGTTTGATACTACTGATTTTAATCTTTTAGAGTATTTTACCCTTAGTTTCTTTGAAGTTTGTGAACTTTTGTTCAAAATTAACTTTATTATCTCTTTTCTAGCCTATTAAAATATGTTTTTGCAATTTAACTGAGATGATGTTGAATAAATAAATTAGGAAAATTATCATTTTGAAAATTGTACTGACTTTACCTACCAATGAACAATATTATTTAATATTTAGATTTGAGTTTATTTGCAGAAAAATTGTTTTGTGTTTTATGTTTATATTCATATTTAACTGTTTTCAAAGATATATATATATATAGTATTTTTTATACTAGCTAGTTATTTTAAATAGCTTTAAACAATATGTTATTATATTAAGGACACATGGTATAGTTTATCAATTTTTCTCTTTTGAATACATCTATTTTAAAGTTAATTTGCCTGAGATCTAGATTATAATCCCTACTTTTTTACATGGGGAATTGTACTGCTGCCTTTTATTTTATTTTTGCATGAATCTTTCATTTTTATAATATTTCCTTAAAAGCAGAATATTGTTGAATTCAAATTTTTAATCTGCTATATGTTTTTGTGGGTAAATTTCTCCCATTCACACTCTAAACTACAACCACTTATTACATATTTTCCTCCTTCCTATTTTTCCTCCATTTTCCTCACCCTATGTATATTATCCCAACTCATTCTTTTGTTTTACTTCTACTTGCTGTCTTTCCCTTATATTTCTTAACCTGCCCATGCCTTAAATAGTCCCTCCTTTATCTTCCACTCATCCTATCAATTTACCTTATCATTACTTTTTTCATTGATATTTCACTTTTCCAGGTACATGTTATGAACAATTTTCAACATTCATTCCTAGGTATATACATAATTTTACATTACATAATTTCCTTTCACCCTCCCTTCCCAACTCATCCCCACAGTGGTGAACAGTCAGGTGAATATTATACATACACATTTATATAAAACATATTCATACATTAGTAAATTTTGGCATTAGGAATTAGGATTAAGGGAAAGTAATCTATAAGAGAATATTTTTTAAAGTGGATGTAGTGTTCAGAAGATTCTAAGCATTTTTTTCTTTGTTTTGTTTTGTTTTGTTTTGTTTTGTTTTCCTTAAGGCATTGTCCATCACAGGTTTAATAGGACTGTCTTAGTTCTCTGAACAACTGAGAGGGGTTGCATCCATATTGATCATCTCACATTATTGTTGTTAATGTGTAGAATGTTCTCTTGGTTCTGCTTCCTTTACTCAGCATGAAATCCAGTAATTCATTCCATGCTTCTCTAGAGTCTGACCATTTATGGTTTCTTGTAGAACAATAGAATTTCATAACATTCTTATACAAAACTTGTTCAGACATTACCAAGTTGATGGCAAGACTTCATTTTCTAATTCTTTACTACTAAAAAAGAGCTACTACAACTATTTTTGATCATGTAGAACCCTTTCCCAGTTTTTATGCTTTCTTCTTAATATAGACTAAGAATTGGAATTGCTGGGTCAAAAGGTATGAACCATTTTATTGCTCTTGGACATAGTTCAATATTGCTCTCCAGAAAGCTTGTATCCATTCAAAACTCCAGCAACAATGCATTAATGGCCCAAGCCTGGCCAACACTGGTCATTTCCCCTTTTTCTCATCTTAGACAACTAAGGTGATACTTCATAGTTGGTCTAATTTGCATTTCTCTAATCAATAATGATTTGGAGCATTTTTTCATATGATTAAATATAGTTTAATTTTTTCATTTGTAAAACTGTTCATATCCTTTGACCATTTATCAACTGGGTAATGATTTGCAAATGTGATGTAATTCTCTCTATATTTTAGAAATGAGACCTTTATGATGACCCCTCATTGTGAAGAATGTTTCTCAGTTTTCTGTTTTCCTTCTAATTTTTGTAGCTTTAATTTTATTGGTGCAAAACTTTTAAAGTTAATAGTCAAAATCATAAATTTCACAGTTTATGTACTCTATTTCATGCTTTGTCATCAAGTTCTCCCCTTTCCATAGATATGAGAGGTAGAGTATATTTTGGTCTATTAATTTATATATGGTGTCACCCTTTAAGTCTAACTCCTGTACCCATTTTGACCTTATTTTGATATAGATTCTGAGATGTGGGTCTATGCCTAATTTTTGCAATAATATTTTCCAGTTTTCCCAACAGTTTCTTGTCAAATAGTGAGTTCTTATGCAAGGAACTGATGCCTTTGGGTGTGTCAAACAATAGATCGCTGTAGTCATTTTCTGAGGATTCTTTTTAACCTATCCTAATTCATTAATCCATTACTCTATTTCTTAACTAGTAGCAGGCAATGTTGTTGACTGCTGCTGTATAGGGTTGTTTTTGATCTGGTAGAGATAGGTCATCTTCCTTTACATTTTTTTTCATCAGTTCCCTTGTTATTCTTGACATTTTGTTACTCCAGATGAATTTGTTATTGTGGTTTCTGTCTCAGTAGTTATTTGGTAGTTTGATTGATATGGCACAGAATAAATAAATTTATTTGAATGGAATTGTCATTTTAATTTATGATCTCAATTGACCATGAGTAATTAATGTTTTTCAGTTGTTTAAATCTGACTTTATTTGGATGAGAAGTATTTGGATTGTTGTTCATACAATTACTGGGTTTTCCTTGGGAAGTAGATTTCCAGATATTTAATGTTGTCTACAGTTACTTAAAAAAACATTTTTTTCTATTGCTCTTGGTCTTTGTTGTTCACGTGTAGAAATGCTGATTATTTTTGTGTGTTTATTTTACAGCCTGCTATTTTACTGAATTTGTTACTTGTTTCAAGAAGTTATTTTTAAGTTGATTTTCTCAGGTTCTGTAAGTATACCATTACATCATCTTCAAAGTGTGAAAGCTTTGATTCCTCATTGCTAATTTTGATTACTTCAATCTTTTTATTCATTTATTCTAAAGCTAACATGTCTTATACTATATTTACAGAAAGATTTTATTTATTTTGTATTTTACTTTTCCCCTAGTCTTGCTTCCCTCCCCACACCAGTCATGGAAGGCATTCTGTTAGTCTTTACATTGTTTCCAGGGTATACGTTAATCTAAGTTCAATGTGATGAGAGAGAAATCGTATCCTTAAAGGAAAAAGAAGTATAAGAGATAGCAAAATTACATGAGATAATATTTTTTTAAATTAAAGTTAATAGACTTTGGGCTTTTTTCTAACACCAAAGCTCTTTCTCTGGATGGTATTCTCTATCGCAGATATCCCCAAATTGTGCCTGACTGTTGCAATGGAATGAGCAAGTCCACCATGGTTGAGCATCACCTCCATGTTGCTGTTAGGGTGTACAATGTTTTTTTCTGATTCTGCTTATCTCACTCAGCATGAGTTCATGCAAATTCTCCCTAAATTCCCTACTTTCTAATAGAACAATAGAATTCCATGGCATACATATAACACAGTTTGTTAAGCCATTCCACAATTAAAGGTCATTCACTTAATTTCCAATTCTTTGCCATCATGAGCAGGGGTACTATGAATATTTTTGGACAGGTGATGTTTTTACCATTTTTTCATAATCTCTTCAGTTTTGAGACTCAGTAGGTGTATTGCTGGGTCAAAGAGTATGCACATTTTTGTTGCACTTTGGGCATAATTCCAAATTGCTATTCAGAAAGGTTGGATGAGTTCAGAGCTCTACCAACAATGTATTAGTGTCCCAGATTTCCCACACCCCATCCAACACTGATCACTATCCTTTCTGGTTATAATTGCCACCTGAGAAGTGTGAGGTGATACCTCAGGGATGCTTTAATATGCAGTTCTCTAATAAGTAATGATTATGATTTCCACCTTTGTAAATTGCCTTTGCATATCCTTTGAACATTTGTCAATTGGGGAAAGGCTTGTTTTCTTGAAAACTTGACTCAGCTCTCTGTATATTTTAGAAATAATTCCTTTGTCAGAGAGGCTAGGTGTAAAAATTGCTTCACAATTTATTACATTTCTTTTGATCTTGGTTACAATGCTTTTATCCATGCAAAAGTTTTTTTTAAATTTTATGTAATCAAAATTATCTAGTTTGTTTGTAATGATCTTCTCCATCTCTCCCTTAGTCATAAACTGCTTCTCTTTCCATAGGCAGGTAACCTTTCCTTGATCTTCTAGTTTGCTTATAATATTGTTTTTTATCTCTAAATCCTGTATCCATTTTTATCTTGTCTTGGTATAGGGTGTGAGGTGTTGGCCTAATACAAGTTTCTTCCATACTAACTTCCAATTTTCCTAAAAGGTTTTATCAAAGAGAGAGTTTTTTATCCCAAAACCTGGACTCTTTCGAGTAATCAAAAAGCAGATTACTATTATAATTTCCTGCTATTGTACCAAGTCTATCCCAATGATCCACCATTCTATTTCTTATTCAATACCAGACAGTTTTGAGGACTGATGATTTATAATATAATTTTAGATCTGGTAAGGCTGTCACCTTCTTTTCATTCAATCCTGGGAATTCCTTGACTTTTTATTTTTCCATGTGAATTTACTTACAATTTTCTCTAACTCATTAAAGTAATTTTTTGGAATTTTGGTTGTTAGGGCACTAAACAGGTAGTTTAGTTTTGCCAGAATTTCATTTTTATTATATTACCACTACCTATCCATTAGAAGTTGATGTTTCCCAGTTATTTAAATCTGATTTTATTTGTGTGAGAAGTGGGTTTTTTTGGGGGTGGGGGTTGCTAGGCAATGGGGTTAAGTGGCTTACCCAAGGCCACACAGCTAGGTAATTATTAAGTGTCTGAAGCCGGATATGGACTCAGGTACTCCTGACTCCAGGGCCAGTTCTCTATCCACTGAGCAACCTAGCCGTCCCCTGAGAAGTGTTTTGTAATTGTTATCAAAAAGTTTTTGAGTCTGCCTTGGCAGGTAGACTCCCAGATATTTTAAATTGTCTGAGGTTACTTTGATTTGGAATTCTTTTTCTAGCTCTTTCTGCTGTATCTTGCTAATCATATATAGAAATATTGAGGATTTATGAGGGCTTATTTTATATATCCTGTGACTTTGCTAAGGTTGCTAAGTATTTCTAGTAGGTTTTTAGATGATTTTTTGTCATTCTCTAGATATACATCATATCCTCTGCAAAAAGTGAGAGTTTTGGCTTTTCCTTCCCAATTCTAATTCCTTCAATTTCTTTTTCTTCTCTTATTGCTGAAGTTAACATTTCTAATACAATATTGAATAATAGTGGTGATAATGGGCATTCTTGTTTCACCCCTGATCTTACTGGGAATGCCTCTGACCTGTCTCCATTACTTATGATGTTTGTTGATGGCTTCAGATAGATACTGATAATTATTCTGAGGATCAATCCATTTATTCCTACACTCTCTAGTGTTTTTACTAGGAATGGATGCTGTATTTTGACAAAAGTTTTTTTTCAGCATCTATTGATATTATATGATTTCTGATAAGTTTATTATTGATAAAATTGAATAGTAATGATAATAATGGACATCACTGTTTCATCCCTGATTTTATTGGAAATGCTCCTAGTTTATCCCCATTATATATAATATTTGTTGATGGTTTTAGATTAGATACTATTTATTATTTTAAGGTAAACTCCATTTATTCTTCACTTTCTAGTGTTTTTTAATAGGAATATCTGTTGTATTTTATCAAAGGCTTCTCAGTATCTATTGAGATAATCATAGGATTTCATTTGGTTTTGTTACCTTCTTATTTCTTTTTTTTTTTACACAGACCAGGTGATAATGTTAGTTTATTTCAGAGTATTTACATACTAACAATGAGCATTAGTTGATATACATTTAAATTGTTTTCCTGTAGGAATTTTATATCAACCAAGATAGTTAATAATAACAAAAAATTCCAGCATTTTAAATTTCATTAGATGATAACATTACTGATGATTGTCCTTAAAAAATATAACTATTTAGGGGTGGCTAGGTGGTGCAGTGGATAGAGCACTGGCCCTGGAGTCAGGAGCACCTGAGTTCAAACCTGGCCTCAGACACTCAACGATTACCCAGCTGTGTGGCCTTGTGCAAGCCACCCAACCCCATTTGCCCAGAAAAAAACTAAAAAAAATACCCAAAACAAAACAAAAATATAACTATTTAAAAATCCAAAACATTAGCAAAGATTTTCATTAATCCCAGGCTTTAAAAACTCCACAATTTTTAAACTAGCTTGCTCATAAGTATCTGAAATGAAGTTATAAAGATATCCAAGTTTTATGCACTGCAAAACAATTAATCCTGACAAAGAAAAGTTCTCTGCCCTGTACTTCATGGTAAAAGAAAATTCAGTCACCTGCTTTGGTAGATTCAGTTTTCTCTGCTAGGAATATGTAAGAAACAATGTGTTCTAAGGTTCCATTTAAGTAAGCTAGAACCATACTAGCCTTCTGTTTTGATTATCAAGTTATATGATTCACAGAGATAAATTTTTCACTAGGATAAACATGTTTCTTACAGCCAGGCAAAATAAAGTGAACAGTAGTATTTTAAACAATGATGTGTTTAATCTTCAAATACATATGGAATGAGAACTCTATTCCTAATACAATCTGGAGTTCATAGGAGTCATCAACCTTTCCACCTTGATTATATGGTCATAGAAGTTAAATTTTCACTAGGGTACACATGTTTCTTCATGATACAGACAGGCAAAACAAAGTGAACAGTAGTATTTTAAACAGCGACATGTTTAATCTTCAAGTGCATATGGAACAAGAACGCCATTCCTACTACAGTCTGGAGTTCGTCTGAGTCATCAACCTTTCCAACTTGATTGCTAGAGCCATGTTACCTTTAATCTTCAACTTCCCCAACATGAATGCCATTGTTGCCTTTAGTTTTCCTGCAAACATTTTTCCAAAATCACTAGTGGTCATGGTCATAACCACATCTACCGCTGCACTAGGCTATCCAGATCATCATTCCCACCGTCATTTTTAAGATCAAGGTACCAAGTTCCACCACCTTCACCAGAGAGTTCAAACACATAAACTGCCTGAGTAGCTTTCACAACATCTTCATTGAGAGTTGTCTTAAGAATTTTGAATTTTTCTTCAACGGCTGCAGAAGCTAACTTTGGTTGTTGTAGATATTATTTCCAATCTTTTGCTGGTGGAGTTGCGTCTTGTTGTTTTCCCATTTCCTTAGTAACCAATACAGGATATTCGTCCACAAAACTATCAGGTAATAAAGGGTGGCCTGGTTTAACTGCATAGACATCAACATTTTTCATTCCTTCTTCCTTTAACAGATTTTCATCAATAATAAAGTTGCCAGTGAAACTTTTTGGTTTACTGAATATGGGATATGCAGCACTGGCAATAATGTCAGCTTTTGTGCACTGGCTTTCAATACCAGATCCTCCAAGCACATCCATAGCAGCAGTATGTATGGCTGTTTTAGGCCACAAAGAATTGACAGCAATCTCACCTTTAAATTCTTCTGCCATTCCAAGTAAACACATGGACATAATGTATTTAGCAATAGTATAAGCGCAGTGTTGTTTGAACCAGATTGGATTCAGGTTTAGTGGTGGGCTGAGGTTTAGAATATGAGCAATTTTACTCCTTTTCAAATAAGGAATGCATGCTTTTGATGTAAGATAGGTTCCTCTAGTGTTGACACTCATCATCAAATCTACTGTCTTTGTAGGTGTTTCCAGTGTGTTGGTCAGGCTGATTGCACCAGCATTGTTTACCAAAATGTCAATTCCTAATTCGCACAGGGTAGAGTGCCAGGTTTGGAAAAAGGACTCTTCTTCTTGAGTCTAAATCGGGCCTCAGACAGTAGCTGTGTGATCCTGGGAAAGTCACTTAACTCTGTCTCAGTTTTCTCCTCTGTAAAGTGAACTCCAAACTTCTGTATAGCTTTCTCTACTGCATCATTTATTTTATTTGCATCTCTCACATCCACACTACATGGTAAGGCCTTTCTTCAGCAGCAGTAACGATGGTGCCTGGAAGGTTGGGATGGGCCTGGGTAGTCTTTGCAGCAGGGAGCGCGAGCCTGTGGTGGCAAGTTTTACATCATCATCCCAGTTCAGCGGGTCTTGTGACCTTTACGCGGGGAAAGGCGGCCGCGGGACCTATCCTTCAAGGTCCCATCCTCTTAGGTCCACCTTCATAATTTTTATCTCCCGCCGCTCTTAACCCGGGGGCCCCGAGCCGAGCCCCACTCGTTCCGAGGTCCAGAGCCCGACTCCTCCTTGCCCTTCTCCGGCCGCCGCCGCCGCTTCTGTTTCCACTTCCACCTGAGCTGGAGAACCTGCCCTGGTGGCCGCGGGTGCCCAGAGAACCTCCAGCGGCTCGCCACTGCCCCGCGCCGCACGCGGTTCCAAGGATGTACTCCCTTTATCACCGGTGCAAGCCGTGGCATTGGCAAAGCGATTGCACTGAAAGCTGCAAAAGATGGAGCAAATATCGTTGTTGCTTCTTATTTCTTTCCGAAGACTTTTATTCCCTTCTACATTTGCATGGTTTAATTTAACCCAAATGAAAAACTAGTTCTAGGACTATGTGCCTTTCCCCTTACAAGTTTGCTCTCTATCATCTTTCCCCTTCTATTCCACATTTATATGAGGTAATAATTCTTTTTTTTTCACTCCTTATACAGTTTTATTTTTTCAAGTCAAATGCAGTTAAGTGACTTGCCCAAGGTTACGCAGCTAGGTAATTATTACGTTTCTGAAGTCACATTTGAACTCAGTTCCTTGTGAATCCAGGACTGGTGCTCTATCCAGTGTGCCACCTAGCCACCCCACAGTTTTATTTTTTTATAAGAACCCAACCATACTCAGCACAATCCAAGTCTTTCCTTCCAAATGTTTAAATATGACAATATTTTCCAGTAAATGATGTAAACAATTGGACTTTATTGAGTCCCTTATACTTAATCTTTTAAAATTATCTTATATTTCTCTTGGATGTATTATGTCAAATTTTCCCTTAAGTTCTACGTTTTTGTCACAAAATCTGAAATTCTATGAGTTCATGAATTCTTTTTATTATTATTCAGTATTAAATTTAATTTTGTTAGGTAAACTGGTCTTCATCATAACACCAGTTCTTTTGTTCTATGGAATATAATATATCAATAATCTTTCAAGATAACATCTTATTGTGTAGTCCTTTAGTAGCTCCATGATACTTATATCATTTTTTCCTTGTTGATTCCAATATTTTTTCCCTTAGCCTGGGAGTTTTGAAACATGGGCATATTATTCCTGTAAGTTTTTTCTCTTGGGATCTCATTCAGTTGGCAATCCATGATGTTTTTTCCTATTTCTACTTTGTCTTCTACTGCTAGGACTTCAGGGCAATTTCCCTTGATTATTTTGGCAATATTACATCAAGAATCTTTTTTAATCATAATTTTGAAGTGGGGCAACTAGTCACGTATCATTTCTACTCAATCTATTCTCTAGATCAGTTGTTTTTTTTTCTGATGAGATATTTGACTTTTTCATCTTTTTAAAAATCTTTTTTCATTTTGTTTCATTTCTTGGTGTCTTAGTGGATAAAGCACCGGTCTTGGGGTCAGGAGTACCTGGGTTTAAATCCGGTCTCAGACACTTAACAATTACCTAGCTGTGTGGCCTTGAGCAAGCCACTTAACCCCATTTGCCTTGCAAAAACCTAAAAAAAAATTATCAAACTAATTTCTCTGTATCCCGATGATTAAAAAAAAATTAAAGGGAAAAGGATCTATATGCACACAAATATTTATAGCAGTATGCGAGTTTAAGCAAATTGAAATATATTGTATACAAAGTAGTAACAATTATGCAAGATGACATGTTGTGAATGATGTAGATATTCTCAGCAGTGAAATGAATGATATTTATTCATTTATTCTTATTTATTTTATTTTCATCAGCAGTTATTATAATCAAGTTGTCCCAGGGTATGGAGAATGATGCCCCAAAATGCATATTCTTCCTACTATTATTTTCTGAAGTCTGTTTTGGGGCCCAAACTTGAGCTCCCCTCTCCTCTCTTCTCCTAAGCCAAGACTAGAACCTCCAGCCACATTGTCCCACAAATTAAACTGCTCTCTGCTCCCCCAAGTAATTGCAAGTTTCAGCAATCCTTTCTGCTCCATAAATGAAACCCGGCTCTCTTTCAACTGCCCACAACTAAATAGGGTTCCTGCCCCTCATTGCTGCACTAGTCAGTTGTGGTCTAGCTCTTCTTCCTGGGGCAGTAGACTGAAATACATCTGTCCAGTCAGCACAACTCTGCTTGGTGACCCTCAACAATGGAAGGTCCTTCAATCATTACCTTCTCTCTACCTGACCCCCTCACCTCCACAAAAATGAAAGTTTATAAAGCTTAGGCTGCCTCTTTGAGGGCTTGTTGGAAGTTAAGGTTTTAGAGTTGGGCCTGAGATGTTTATACTTTAGTCCCTGCACATCAGATTTCTTCTGGGTTATTCTCAAATTATTTTAGGAGGGAATTTTATTTCCTGTTCGTTCATTGTGTTCCTCTGAGAACGTGTTATGGCTGTCTTAATTTTTTCTGAGGAGAGGAAAATTGGAAAGTCAAAAATTTTCTGACCTACTTTGCAATGCTTCCCATGATCCTCAGTTGATTTAGATTTATGTAAATGATCATTACTTTCAAGATGATAAGACTGCAAAATATACTAAATGTTGTGAACCATTGTAACTTACTATTATCATCATCACCTGATGCCTTTGAGCATCAGAAGGTTGTTTTCCTAAGTACCATGGGAGTGGGAGTAGATTAGAGACTGAAAAGGTATTTAAGCACTTTTATTCTGGTAAATAAATGGAGCACTTGGAGATCTTAATAGAGTACTTGTCTCCTTTGTAATCTTTGCCTCTCACCCCTCTAATGCTCATGGGGAAGATTGAGAGAGTCCAGGAAGTGGGACTCTACATATTGACACCTGAAGAGTGACTAAACATATGTAGGTTATCTGAGTAAAGTCCAGAAGAAGGACATAGCAGATACAAGCAAGAGAACCAGGCGACATCACAGAGCAGTAGACTCTTGAGAAGTTTACCATGGGGCTGATGTTAATGAATCTGGAATAAGTGAATGTGGAGGAAAGTGAAGGTAAAGTGAAAGTGCATTTGCCTCCACGGCCTGAGGCAGAAGAAATAAAGAAGTATTGTCAAGAATAGTCTGGGATCAGCCCTATAGCATTTAGGGAAGAGATTTCAGCAGTACAAATGGCCATGGAAAAAACAAAAGATCAGGGAGACAGTTCAATGGATTTAGGAACTGAGTTTCATTCATATCCTGTTATTGAGGAGCCAGATCCTTTTTAATCCAGGAAACCTTAGGAGAAGACATACGGTACTAGATATAAAAGCAGTGGGGGAATATGGAGCAAGATCACCTTTTGTCTAGCTACAATTGGATACTCTTTCTTAGTCTGTATCAATACCTAATGATTGAAAGGAGATAGAGCAAATTTCCTACCCAGACCATCTGTTTTTTGGATGATGGAGTTTCTAGAACAATGTAGACTGATGGCTTTGAAGCATGCACAAAGTTCCAATGCCACTACATATTATGAATAGTTAAGTGGCACAGGTCAATTTTTCCCCAATGCCGACCAACTATATTATGGGTTAGAGACATATGAAAGAACTGCTACCTGTGTAAAGCATGCTCGGGGACATATTCCAATACAAAATGATAAGAAAGAAGCATTTGCACTGATTGGACAAAGAAATGATGAGGCTTTTGTAGATTTCTTTGCCCAGTTACAGGAGACAGTAGGAAGAACTTTAGGAGATATAGTAGGAATAGATGCATTAATAAAACAATTAGCATGGGATAATTCAAATACTGATGCTGATAGTCAGAAAGCAATGATTGGCTTAAGAGGGCATGCCACCATTAACAAAAATGATTCAAAGATGTGAGTGACAGAGTAGGGTCACAAGTATATCATACAGAATTAAGGACAGAGGTATTTGCTAATATGCACATTAGAAATAAAGAGAAATGGAGTTGTTTTGTTTGTGGAAAAACTGGACATTTAAAGAAAAATTGTTGGAGTACCCAAGGAGCTAAACCTAGAAAGGTCAGGGCACATCATCCTGAAATTCCATGCCCAAAGTGCGAAAAGGCAGGACAGGAAACATCAGAATGTAAACAAGGAAATTTAAACAGATAAAGGGGCCCTCCCCCTGGGGCCCCTCAAAAACCAACATGGGGTATGACAGTTCAGGACCAGCAGGAGATGAAATGGAAAAACCAGTATGCAGATTTGGCAGCGAGCCAACCATATCAAACTACTGATGGGCAAAAGTGCTGGGAAATTCATGGTGCCTCCCCTTGCTTCTACTAAAGTACCTATTCACCCTTTACAGTTAATGGATGAGAAGTTTGCAATCATTTTGGCTCCACCTAATTCAGAGTATGCTCACATTATACCTTTAGTAAAGCATGAGTGGGGAAACTTTAATGCAATAATGAATGTTAATGATGATAGCTACATAAATAAGAACCAATGCATAACTCAGTTACCCGTTATTTTCAAGATCTGGTATAAATAGGATGGGAAGTGAGTTAAAAAAGGGGTCAAAAACAGAGAAACCACAATGAAATTATGTTTACAACTATGTTTTCTTCAGAAAAAACCTCTTTGTGTTATCCAAGTAGAAGCAATTGCTTTCCTAGGCTTGATCAACACTGGGGAAGATCAGACTGTGTTCCCCCCCCAAAAAACTGGCCACACCCTTGGCCTAAGCAAGTTGCTGATACTCATCTAGTAGGCATTGGAGGTAGACAGGAAACAGAAATTTCTTGTCAACCCTTGAAATGGAGAAAAGAAGATAAAGCAGAGACTGTCACTCCTTTCATAGTTGAAGAACTCCCTACAATATTATGGGGAAGAGATATAGCAATTATATCAATTAGGAGCTAGAATTAGCACAGATACTCTGATTGGGGCTGGAAAGTGGAGTCTCTGTGTGCAGAGGGACCTAGCTTCCTCAAGCAGCAGTCCACAGCTGAGTGTCAGCCCCATAGCCAGCAAAAGTGATAAGGAGTCAACATTGAACAATCAGCTGAAGTGGAAACTCCAAGGCAGTGCCTCAGGGGATGAAGCTTCATGCTCATCAGGAGTCCATACCAGCACAAAAAACTGGATGTGGAGTACCTGCTTGTTGCTCCTTTTGGACACAACTACGGGCCTGATTGCACTAAGCCTGTTAAGCACGATCCAAACCCATAACCCATGGGCAACTTTAGAAACTTCTCCTTATTGCCAGACCCCAAAGGCAGAGCCTGACATTGATGCACACTTTGAGGCAGACCTTGACACAGATGATGAGTTTCACTCAGGAAACTACAAGTTTCACTTTTCAGTCTACAGTCCCCAGGTTTCAAGATTGGAGATCCTTGTTCGAGCAGGAAAGGGTTGTGAAATGCAGGCTTCCTGTGTTCAGAGTGAAAGTGTCCTCACATGCTTTTGGACTGATTGTTTTGGTGATGGCTACTATTCATAAGGTGCAGTAACTCTAAGTTGGACCAGTATTAACCCCTTAGGTGATTTCAAAGGCTGTCTCTCATTCTCTGCCCTTCCCACCCTCTGTAGAGGGAGGGGAGAGGGAGAAAGACCCTTCCAAAAACTAATTTTAGAAACCAAGGGATGCTCATGCCTTCTTCCTGGTTCAGGTAGGAAGTGGGGGGGCATAGGGGAATGACTATCTTTTTAAATGACTATAATTTTCAATAGGTTATTGATTGGGAAGCTTCATGGTTCAATTAGTTTAGAAAAAGGGGAAGAAGACTTTTTTCTAAGATTGGGAAATTTGGATTTTGTCTTTCTTTTTTTTAGGTTTCTCCAAGCTAATGGGGTTAAGTGGTTTGCCCAAGGCCACACAAGCTAGGTAATTCTTAAATGTCAGGCTGGATTTGAACTCAGGTACTCCTGACTCCAGGACCAGTGTTCTCTCCACTTGCGAGACCTAGCTGAACCGAATTTTTTCTTTCAAATGAAGTCTGTGCCTAGGTTTATATTTCTGTTGACTGGTCTTGATTGGTTGTGTGTGTATATGTGTATCTGAACATCTATAGGGCATTTTACATCTCTCTACTGGCCTGGAGATGTAGGAAAATGTTTCTGTATTCTGAGATCTGATACTGACTAGAGTATCAGTCTCAGCTTGATAAATGTGATAAAACAGAGTTGTTACTGTGTTTGTGTTAGTGTCTAAATTCCTGGGTGTACTTAATGCAGATCTGAAATTGTTAAATGTTACTACCTGAGTTAAGAGTTACTCCTTTTAGTTTGAGTTTTTAATTTAATTGCTTTGAAAGGTTTTTTGTTGGTAAACAAAAAAAAAAAAACTTTGTAATCTTTGTTTGTAAGTTGGGAATGAAAGGTATTTCAAGGAATTTGGGAGTATTGCTTTTACTACTGTTTAATTGACATTTATACGATTTTTGTACTTTTGTTTACAACTTATGTGGCATTCATTATATAATAATTTTGTTTCAAAAACAAGAAGGAGGATATGTTGGGAACCTTTGTAAATTATTATTTTCATCACCTGGTGCCTTTCATCATTAGAAGGTTGTTTTCCTAAGTACCATGGGAGTGAATTAGACACTGGAAAGGTATTTAAGTACTTTGAACACTTGGAGATCTTGATGGAGTACTTGTCTCCTTTGTAATCCTTGACTCCTGGGGAAGATTGAGAGAGCCCAGGAAGTGGGACTCTACAACTAAAGATACCATAATTCCCAAATACAGCTTAAGACATAGGCTCAGAGATGTTAAATGATTTAATGAATGTCTGTTGTAAGATAAATCAAGAGACCATGTTATGCAATCCATACATGAACAAGAATTTTCTTTAGCATAACCTTAAAATGTGCACCCAACTATTTCTTTAAATCCTCTAGTAGTAAGGGGGCTTTTAGGTGGCACAATGGATAGAGCACTGGACCTGGAGTCAGAAGTATCTGAGTTCAAATCTGGCCTCAAACACTTAATAATTAGCTAGCTGTACGGCCTTGGGCAAGCCACTTAACTCCATTTGCCTTGCAAAAACCTAAAAAAAAATCCTCTAGTAAGTATGGCAACATTGATGTAAAGGAATTCTGGGCTTACCAATCATAGGAGCCTGAGTATTATATTTTCAGTAATCATTTACACCTCAGAATTTTTCAATTGCTAAAAAATCAGTGCTTAATTAATTTGTTGACTGATTGTCCTCTAGACTTAAAAAAGTGATGAAGAAAATGTTAATATGTAAAATACTAAGGGGGCAAAAAGCATCATGGGTATTTTCTTTTTTACTTAAGAGATGGTTGTTAAATATTTACCCATATACTATTGAAAGGAATCCATTATTCTTCCTTTCAGTCCATTGCACCTCTGAATATCTTTGTTTATTGGAAATGCTTTCTTTAATTAAATTTATTCTTCCCTCTTTATGATTGTCCTCTATTTCTTCCTATTCTATCCTCTGAGATCAAGCAAAAGTAAATAAACTCCCTTTCTCCAAGAACTCATGAATTACTTGAGGAGAATTGACATTTCCTTCTTACTTCTATCATGTGTTATATTTCTATAGTTTTTTGAAAGATTTTCTTTATTTGGAGTTTTACAATATTTCTCCTAAACCTACTTCCTTTCCCCTACCCCCTACAGAAGGCAGTCTGTTAGTCTTTACATTATTTCCATGGTATACATTGATCTAAGTTGAATGTGATGAGAGAGAAATCATATCCTTAAGGAAAAAATATATTATAAAAGATAGCAAAATTACATAATAAGATAATATTTATTTTTTAAATTAAAGGTAATAGTCTTGGTCTTTGTCCAAAGTCCACAATTCTTTCTCTGGATACAGATGTATTCTCCACTGCAGATATCCCCAGATTGTGACTGATTGTTGCACTGATGGAATGACCAAGTCCATTAAGGCTGATCATCACCCCCATGTTCCTATTAGCCTGTACAACATTTTTCTGGTTCTGCTCACCACTCTCAGCATCAGTTCAGGCAAGTCCTTCCAGGCTTCACAGAATTCCCATCCCTTCTGGTTTCTAATAGAGCAATAGTGTTCAATGACATACATGTACCACAGCTTGTTAAGCCATTCCGCAATTATAGACATTAACTTAATTTCCAATTCTTTGACATTATAAGCAGGGTTGCCATGATTATTTTTGTATGTGATGTTTTTACCCTTGTTCATCTTGTTTTCAGGGTTTAGACCCAGTAGGGGTATTGCTGAATCAAAGAGAATGCACATTTTTGTTGTACTTTGGGCATAATTCCAAATTGCTCTCCAGAAAGACTGGATGAGTTCACAGCTCCAACAACAATGTATTAGTGTCCCAGATTTCCCACATCCCTTCCAACAATGATCATTGTCCTTTTTGGTAACAATGGTCAATCAGAGGTGGTACTTCAGGGATGCTTTAATTTGCATTTCTCTAATGAGTAATGATTTAGAGCAATTTTTCATATGATTATGGATCTCTTTGTTTTCCTCATCTGTAAATTACCTTTGCATATCCTTTGACCATTTGTCATTTGAAGAATGGCTCTTTTTTGAAAATTTGACAGTTCTCTGTATATTTTAGAAATGAATCCTTTGTCAGAAATACAAGTTGTAATAATTGTTTTCCCAATTAACTACATTTCTTTTGGTCTTGGTTACAATGGCTTTGTCCATGCAAAAGCTATTTAATTTAATGTAATCAAAATTATCTAGTCTTCTTTTAATGATGTTCTCCATCTCTTCCTTGGTCATAAACTCCCTCTCTTTCCATAGATCTGACAGGTAATCTATTGCTTGATCTTCTAGTTTGCTTATAATATTGTTTGTTATCTCTAAATCCTGCATTCGTTTTGATCCTGTCTTGATATAGGGTGTGAGGTGTTGGTCTAATATAAGTTTCTTCCATACTAACTTCCAATTTTCCCAGCAGTTTTTATCGAAGAGAGATTTTATCCCAGGAGCTGGACTCTCCGGGTTTATCAAATACCAGATTACTATAATCATTTCCCGCTATTGTACCTAGTCTATTCCACTGATTTACCACTCTGTCTCTTAGCCAATACCAGATTGTTTTGAGGACTGATGCTTTATAATTTTAGATCTGGTAAGGCTAAGTCACCTTCTTTTGCCCTTTTTTCATTGAATCCATGGAAATTCTTGACTTTTTATTTCTCCATATGAATTTATTTACAATCTTTTTCCAACTCAAAGTAAGTTTTTGGAATTTTGATTGGTAGGGCACTAAACAAGTAATTTAGTTTTGCTAGAATTGGCATTTTTCTTATATTAGCTCAGTTGATGAGCAGTTGATGTTTGTCCAGTTATTTAAATCTGATTTTATTTGTGTGAAAAGTGTTTTGTAATTGTTTTCAAAAAGCTTTTGAGTCTTCCTTGGCAGGTAGACACCCAGGTATTTTATATTGTCTGAGATTATTTTGAATGGGATTTCTCTTTTTAGCTCTTTCTGCTCTTTCTTGTTAGTCATATAGAGGAAAAGTGGAGGATTTGTGAGAGATTATTTTATATCCTGTGACTGCTAAAGTTGCTAATTCATTCTAGAAGTTTTTTAGATGATTTCTTGGAATTCTCTAGTTATACTATCTTGTCATTTTTTCTGTAGTTTTTTTAAAAGTAACTCTCCAGTTTTGACCAGTCTTTCCTTAGCATGAAATTGATGCATTTGACCAAGAGCACAACATTCCAGAGTCTATCTGATAAGAGAAAAGGTTCTGTGAAGGTATCAACCACATTTATATAATTAATCATTGTCCAAGGCTACCTCCATGCCTAAATCTTTTTTAAATTAAAACTTCAGTGCTTTTTTTTAATGTATGCTGTGGTGCCTCTATTTTATTTGTTCAGGTGTTTTTTTTCAAGAGACTTGTACACCATAGAATACATTTTACTAAAGTTCATCAACAAATTGTTAAATTCTTAAATAGTTGATAAAAATTATCTTCATTGTTACATAAGATCATAGCATTTTCAAACAGATTGGGGAACTGAGTCCCAGGAATCAGAAGTAATTTGACCTATGTGATTTAAAGGAGGAATTTAATTTTGTGAATACTAACAATAATATTTATTAAAAAGCAAGAGTACCTTTTGCATGAAAAAGTCTCTGTCTTGTAGTGGATGGGGATATAAAGTTAAATAATATTTAACCTCGCCCCTTAAGGAGATGACATTCTACTGAGTGAGTACTATACACACATACATGCCTATGTATAAATAACACACATATGCAAATATAAAGTGAGATTTTTATTTACATAGGTATAGTTATAATCACTATATGTGTGTGCATGTTTGTGTATGTGTCTGTGTGTGTGGTCTTTGTGTGTTGTGTTGTGTGCGTGCATGTTTGTGTGTGTGTGTGTGTGTGTGTGTGTGTGTGTGTGAGAGAGAGAGAGAGAGAGAGAGAAGAAGAGAGAGAGAGATCAGTAGACAAGTGTCTTGGAATCCAAAATATGAAACATGTTTTCATATAAAACAATTCCCCTTTGATAATCCCCTGGACCATTCTGATCAGACAGAAACTCCTTTTTTAAACTATACTAAAGTCCTCTACCAAAGAGATGTGCTTTATAGTCTTGTCCACTTGCCAGCCCTTCCCAGGCATAGCCAAGACACTAAAGCTGTTTAATTCTCTCTTGAAAATAAATTGATGATTTTAAAAAGAGAACCTTTTATGCTTTCACAGAAAAATGGAAAACTCTAATGATTACAGACTAAACTGACTGGATCCCCTCCATGTTGTTCTTGTATAGATTCTGTGTGCACCTTGTAATTTTGCCCTCAACAGGATGATGAAAACAGCAAAGGCAATAGCAATCAAATCCTCTTTTGATGCTTTAATTTGGTTTGCAGGTTACCTTGGGTCACCAGGCTATGCTGGTGGAACAATCTCTGGCTCCTTTTACCACCTGATGACACATTGTTTGCCATCTCAAGATACCTGCTGTTTGGAGAAGGTTGTAGACAGTTCACTCACAAGGTGACATATTTCCTTGTTGTACCTTAAAATCATCACAGCAAGGAGAGGTAGTTAACTGCATTGGAGTTAGTACAATGAAACAAAATGAGCATTCAAAGAGTTGAAAGGAAAATGATCTTTGTAAAAGCAAGTAAGTAAATTTAATTTTGTATAAATATTTTCAGTTTATGCTTATTATGCATTTGTTTTATTTTATTTGATTACATATCAATTGAGATTATTTAGGTTTTTTTGATTGACTTCGTAAATTAAAATACTCAGCATATTACCTGGAAAAAAAACTTTAAAACTAAGAATATGCCATGTCACCTCCCTCAAGGAAAGAGAAGACCCTCAATGATTTGATCAATCCAACTGCCTTTATTTACTTTAATCAATATGTGTACTCAGTTACTTCACTCAATTTACTTAATAGAGAAGAGAAACTCTACACTGATTTCCCCACTATGTAATGTTATTCACATAGACTGACTCAAATGTCCAGGGAATTCTCATTCTAAATTCACTTTATATTCTCTCCACATTCTTACCATTCACAGTTTATCATAAGTAGGTATCACACTGGTGGATGGAGGGCTGAAGATGAAGGGTGTAGGTTGTTCTACCTAGTAGAAGTAGGCATTGGTAGTTAGAGCCCAGACCTAGTCAATCTAGGTCTCTGTTGTTGTTATAATTGTCAGCAAATGAGATTCTCACAATGTTTTCTTTTCTAATCTCAGTTTAATGGAGAAGGATATTTTTCTTTTCTAACCTCAATTTGATAGATAAGGTTTTTTTATGCTTACCTCAGATTCATACTCCATATATCCCTTGGGTCATTCTCCTATGTTCTTTTTTACTGTAATTCATCCACCATATTCCATTTCTAAGCACTGCTCTTTATTATTTATCTCTAAGCACTATGCAAAATGCTGATCTTTTTTACCTCCACCTTCTGACTTCCCTGGCTCCTCTCAAGATGCAGCTCAAATAGCATTGTTTTTATTCAGTTATTTCAGGCATGTCTGACTCCATAATTTCTGGTGAGTTATTTCAGTAAAGCTATAGTGTATCATTTCCTACCCTAGATCATTTTATAGATGAGGAAACTGAGGCAAAGAGGTTAAAGGAATTACTAAGGGTCACATGGTTAGTAAAATATCTTCTGATTTCAACACACATACACACACACACACACACAAACAGAGAGAGAGAGAGAGAGAGAGAGAGAGAGAGAGAGAGAGAGAGAGAGAGAGAATGTTTGGACTTTCTTGCTATCTCTAACACAATGTCTGACAGCAAATGTTTATTGAATGACCACCAATGGCTGATATTCTAGTCAGTAAAAACTCAATTTGTTTACCCACTTATGGAAGTGTGTATGCTCATTATAAATTAGAGATGGAGCCATTCATTTCAAAAGTGCTCCTATGTTGAGTGGAAAACCTCAATTTGGATCATTACTGAATATGAAGTAAAGTGTGTATGAATGAAAGGAAGTGTGTCATAACAAATAAGGGGGGAGGGATTAAAGGATCGGTCTGATCAGAAATCCTTGCTCCAGTGCTGCCTGGTTGTGTGACTAAAGGCAGATCACATCTTCTTTCCTGTCTCTTCTCTTTCATAAAAATATGGGACAATAGCACTCAAAATACTCCCCTGAAAGTTTAATTATGATAGGAACATTTTGTAGACTTTAAAACATCATAGGAATTGGAGCATTATTTTTCAAACCACTAATGTTATGAGTTTGTTACTTCACAAATAACATAGAAATAATTTTACATATAGTGTTTAATGAAGTATTTTAGGAAACATCTCTCCAATACATCTGTCTATATTGTCCTTGACTAATTTAAGTTGTTATCATTAAAATTACTTTGTGTAAACAGTACAGAAAAGAGTCATCTATTTTATATGAGGCAATTTGAAGCAATTTCATTTACTTTACTCAATTTAAGTGAAATGGTTATTTTTGATCCTTCCATAAAAATTCATGTAATTAAAAAGGCTATTAGTAGGAGAGCAAGGAAGCAACAGCCACAAGGAAAATCAGGATAGTCTTGTCTAGAAATAGCTCCCCATGTGTCTGGAGCAGCTTGACTGAGACTATGCCAGAAGGAAGAGGCCTTGAATATATCACCTTTTTCATCTCCCACAGTCCTCTCATTTGAAACACAGTTTAAAAAAGTTTGATTGATTAGGTTGTAAGGCCTATGTGGGTTTTGGTTGATGAGGTGTAAGGCTTATATGGGGAAAGGACTAAAAAGACTGGGCTTAAATTATATTCTGTTACCTGTTGAAAAATTCAAGAATCACTGAAGCTTTAAAAAGAAAAACAAAGATTAACTAGGTCATTTGGTTCATGGTTTAATTACAGGACATACTTTTATTTTTGCAGCTTACTTAACTTGAATGGGATGGGCCAAGAATAAAACAAGTAATGAAAATGATGATTTTACTTATAATTCAGGTTATACATGAAATCAAGCAACTACAAATGATTCACAGAAAAAGTTCCTTTACCTCTCTCAGAAGCCTTTTCAAATCTTATTTCCTCTAGGACATATCCCTGAAGCATCTCTGAAACCAAAAGACTACCCCCAAATCTATTTTTGGCAATGATCATTTTTTTTCTCTGCTTTGCCTTCTCAAAGAACTTTCTTTCATGTATTTATCACTTAGTATATTTTACTAAAATAAGCAATTTTCCAAATTGATGCAATAGTCTGGCAAGTTTTGTTAAGGCAAGCAAACTTTAGCAAACCTCTTAACTTCTACTGGTACCTCATCTATAAAATATACATAATAACTGCATTTACATCAAAAGGTTATTGATAAATATAAAATGAAATCAAATTTGTAAAGTGCCTTGGGAATCTCAAAGTATTTTGTAAATATTAGGGAGTATTATTATTTTATTAATTATTGCTAATTGCATTTTCATTACTACTTTTAGAATTCACAGTCTACTACTTAATTTTTTCTGAGATAAATCACTAAACAACATAAACAATATAATAGAAAACTATATTCTTATCTCTACCCTCTGAATCTGAAAAATAATCCACATGTTCAATCCCTCCATTTTTTTCATAATGCCCTATCCTGTTGAAGTCAATGTAGACAGAGAGATAGATGAATAGATAGATACATACATACATACATACATGAATGGATAAATATAAATTGGATTATTATTATATTCCTGGAACTATGATAAGCTATTCACCTGGAATTCAAAAATAAGCAAAGAAAACAGACTCTGTTTTGAAGGAATTTGAATTCTAAGAGAGGAGGGGAAGAAATAAATATGAAATGGAGATTGGAGGAGAGGTGAAAGAAAACCTGAAAAGTAGGAGGGAGGGCCTTGCAGGGGGTGTCAAGGAAGTACAATTTTTGATGAAGTGAGTAAGGACAGAGCTTTCTTGTGCATTGGTGGTGCAGGTTAGAAAATCCTCACTCAAGATATTATTAGTGACAGATATTTTTTCAGTGTTCAATATCATATCTACTATATTTCAAGCAAATGTCACCTCATCCAGTATGGGATCCTGGTTAGCAATAGCAAATCTTCATAAAATTAAGGGATTTTCAGTTATCTAAACCAATATCTTCTCTTTGTCAAGGAGAAATCAGAATCAACTTTGATTTTGTCATTTTTTCCCCATTAGTACTTAATTATAGAACTTGAATTTGAAACTCAATTCAGTCTAATTCCAATGTTCTTTCCAGGGAAAGAAATACCTCTCATTTATTAATTAGAGATTTGTAATAGCTTTTTTGTGTATATGTTTCAACATTCTTCTATATTGTGAAGCTGGTATTGGGAGCCTCATCTTTTATATACATCCTTTCTTTCCAGAGCTTTTTTTAACCAGTAAGTACTTAATAAGTTTTTTCTTTTAAATTGCCTAATTGATACTAAAATTCCTGAATGATCTCATGAAAAGAAGAGACAGTTGTACAAAGACTTTAATTTGCCTTAATTCAATCAAACTTCATAGATGTCTTTCTTTAAAAAGTGTGATTTTCCAAGTTCATCAGTTTATATTTTTCAATCAAACTCCATAAATGTAAATATCCATTTCAGGGAATTGAATTGATGAGTAGCAAGCTTTGTGGTAGAATGGCCCAGTGAAATGCATTAGCTTTCAAATGGTTGTAATTTTTCCCCCTTATATTGCTCAGATGAAGTTAATTATATTTCCTATTTGGAGTGCATTTGGTGAGCAAGACCTACTCACCCCCATTGTCCTGATCACTTTACTACTAAATGTGGTAGGTTTTAAGTCCTAGCAAAAACCCTATGAGTGGACAAAGAGGAATATAAATAGAGCATTTTAAAATCTCTCTTTCTTTCCACTTTTTTTTCTCCTGTCCCATATGCTAGGCTGCAATTTTTAAATATGTGTGACTAATTAGAAATTCCAAGTTTTTGACTTGGAATAAAACATTATTAAGAAATTGCATCAGATTTCCCCATTCTTCTCTGATTTTTAAAATTATCTGATTAGTTTAGGTGTATTTCCTATACAGTAATCTGTCAATAAATATTTTTAAGCACTTACTCTGAATTAAAAGTGTATTAACCACTGGGGATCCAGAGAAAGGAAAACTCAGGTCCCTGTTTTCAAGGTGCTCACAAACTACTGGGGGCAGGCAACTCTACCCAAACAGCTTAAAATTATAAAAGTAGGTAAGAGCTAAGTTAGAAGGAGTTTAAAATTCCAATGAAAACAAAGAACATCTAAAATGGAGTTAATCACAATAATCTAAGGTAGTATTTGAGTCCAGGTTTCCAAGCTCTGTGTTTAGTGCTTTATTCACTGTGTAGTTTTTGGTGGGGTAAGTGACTTGCACAAGGTCAGAAAGATAGGTAATTATCTGAGGTAGGACTTGAACTCAGGTTGACCTTACTCCCAGGTCTTTGCTCTGTCCACTACATCACCTAGCTTCTCCACTTTAATCACTATATTAAACTGTTTATGTCTAATGGAAAATTCACTTGGGACTATAGATTTGGTGCCAGTAAGAACTTTATCATTAATAGGTTTAGCAAGATATGATAAGGTCATCTAGATTGTCAGCTAGGAAAAAAAAAAGAAATTGAACTTTAAATGCTCAGTTCATCCAGAGACACCTAGGTTGCACAATGGATTCTGCATTAGATCTGGAATTCTAGGTTCAAATCTAGCATCACACACTTATTAACTGTGTATCCTTGGGCAATTCAACCTCTGTATGATTTTTTTCACCTGTTTCCTCAGGATAAAATGAAGATGATACTCTTTTCTTCCTGAAATTTAAAGATCATATGAAATATTGTAAATAATGTTAGCATGGTGCAAGTAACATAGTAAGCTCTTAAAATGATTTAATGAATCAATTAATTCATTATGTTCATTTGATTATATTTTTTGATGTATGTAATTTTCTTTTTTCTTGATATTGGTCTGTGGCGAGTAGATATTTTAAAATATATTTTAATTTATATAATCAAATGATTCTCAATTACTAGTAAAAAAATCAACAATCTTTTTTTACACTCTTGAATTCCAACTTTTCTCCCTCTTTCCCACCCCTCCGTCCTTCTTTGAGAAGGAAAATAATTTGCTATACATTATACATGTAAAGTCATGAAAACAGATTTCCATATTAACTCTGTTGCCAAAGTAAACACAGATGTAAAAAAAAAAATTAAGTATACTTTAAAGTGATGATGATTACCTGCAGACTGTATTAGAATAAAATATGCTACAAAAGCAAACACCTCTGTGTCATTGAGAAGACCCAAATGCTATACAATATGTTAGGAACATAGAAACAGGATGGTGGGGAAGAGGGCAGTACAATGCTGCCTAATCAAGTGGCTAGTAGAAATTTTTAAGTTCCTCTTGAAGGGATCCCAAGTCTAAATTGTTGTGAACTGGTCAGGTTCAAGAAATGGCCACTGACTTTTCACTTATACATATAATTAATTAGCTACATAAATGTTAGCTTCTCTGCCCAAGTTGGAGCTCAGGGTTCATTATAAAAGTATCTGATGTATGTAAAGGTTCATGATCAGGGTAGGGGAACATATCAAAGGGATACATATGAGGGAAGGGTAGAAAAAGTTGCAACTTGGAGGAAGTTGGACCAATCCTGGCTCTTATTGGAGGAGTAGGGTTCAATGAACAGTCTATAAAATTATTCTATCTTCTGTGAAGGTATGGATGTTCTGAATATCTTTCTACCTGCTTCTGGTGAGAACCATAAAAATGATTTCCTTCACTCAAAATAAAAGTATACTTTAAAAAGTAGAGTGTAAAGGTACATATTTTTCATCATGGGTCCTTTGAAATGTGCTTAAATTATTCTATTGGTTGATAATATACAGAATGAGAATACTGTATAATATACTATACAGTATTCTCATTCTGATCTCTTTTGTATTAGTTCATCTAAGTCTTCCCAATTTTTTTCTGAAATCTTTATACTCAGTTTTTCTTACATTACAATATTATCCCATCAGAATCAACTTGCTTGATCATTCTGTAATTGATGACCCCTCCCTCAATTGTCAATTCTTTGCCACTACAAAAAGAGCTGCTCTAAATTTAAATTTCTAAAATTCTAAATTTTTAAAATCTAGATTTCTGCCTTTTTTGTCTCTGGCATAAAAGTACAATAATGTTGATGGTACATCAAAGGATATAGACAGTTTTATAGCTTTTAAGCCATAACACCAAAATTTTCTCTACAATATTTTAACTAGTGTTCAACCCCACCAGCAATTCTTTAGTGTCCATTTGTTCACATAGCTCATTTTCCTTTTTTTACATCTTAGACAATCTGGAAGATGTGAGGTGGTATCTCAGAGTTGTTTTAAATAGTAGAGACTTAGAGTCTAGGATTTTTCTGGTATATTGCTATAATTTCCTTTCTAATATTTTATTTAAAAATTTTACATTAGCATTCATTAAGGAAATTATTCTATTTATTTCTCTGATTTTGTTTTTCCATATTTGTGAATTAAAATAATATTTGCATCATAAAATTAATTTTGTAATATTCCTTTTTGCATTTTTTCAAAATAGCTTTTATAGTATTAATATTAATTTTTCATTAAAATTTAATAGAATTCAATTATGAATTCATCTGATACTAAGGAGTGAGGGTTTATTCAATTTCTTTTTCTAATAGATAATTATATAATATTCAATTTTTTAATCTGATAGCCTAAGTAGTTTACATTTTTGTAATTATTCATCAATTTTACTTAGATTATCACTTTTACTGATTCTTAATTGGGAAAATACATTTTTAAAAATAATTGCTTTAATTTAATCTTCTTTAGTGATACATTGCCCTTTTTTGTTTTGATAGTGGTAATTTGATTTTCTATATTTTTTAATCAAATTAACCAGTGTTTAATATATTAATGTATTTTTATTGAAATCAGCTCCTAATTTTATTTATTAATTCAATGATTTTTCCCTTTCAATTTTTATCAATATGACCTTTGATTTTTCAGAATTTACATTTTGGTGCCTTAATTTTTGCATTCTCTAATGTTTAGGTTCATGCTCAATTCACCGATCTGTTCTTTCTCTCTTTTATTAATGCATGTATTTAGAGATATAAATATTCACCTAAGTACTTTTTTGAATGCACCCCATAAAATTTGGAATGCAGTCTACGTATTGTCATTCTCTTTAATGAAGTTTATTGTTTCCATGATTATTGTTTTGACATTTTTTCCTTCTTTAGAATTAAATTGTTTAGTTTAAAATTAATTTTGAATCTATGCTTCTATAACCTTTAATTAAATATAATTTCTATTATATTATGCTATGAAAAGGGGACCTTTAATATTTCAGCTTTTTTAATTACTTATCTTTTGTTTGCTCATTTTTCACTCTTTTTTTGTTATATTAAAGTAGGGCTCAGTTTCCTGCCTGTGGGCAGTAGGGGCACTTCTCAAACAGGCTTATTCACAGAGTTGTTTTCAGAGCTAGTTCTGGAGCTCTGGAAGTTTGTAAAGGTTTTTGTGCTTCCAAGATGGTGTGATCTAAGAATAAAGGCGGCTATTAGTCTTCTGGTCTACACTCTGGACTTTACCCCAAAAGGGCCCATGATCCCTTAGGTCAAAATTGATACTGTTCCTTCAGATCTCTTGTTCCAGTATGACCAAAATAATTATGGTCCTGAGGATCCTTAATCTCTTGTGACCATAAGCAATATTCATGATTAGGTCTTCTGCTCCTTCGTTACTTAAAGTACGTCTTTCCATTCTTGAACAATGACCTAGATGTGAATTATATGGGTAAGGGCAGTCACATCTCAGGGCTTCCACTCTTTATCAAAAGGGTTCCTCTCTATCCTTCAAACACGATCAGTGGATTAGTGAATCGATTCTATAGGCAATAGGAATACCAAAAATTATTTGAATCTTTGATTCTTCATCCAGAGCTAGCACAAGAAATACGTATATCTCTTTCTTACAGCTTCCATAATCATGTCTGACTTCAAACTGCTCCCATTTCCATTGCTACCAGCTTGTACAACCAATGGTATTTCATTTACATGTTTTTAGGTCAGGCTGAAACCCCTTGTCACAAATCTATTTATAGCATCCTAAGTTGCCTTGAACATGAAAAATGCTTCATTTTGACCTTTTGTTGGGTCTGTCATTCCAGAATTGAACTTGAGGAGCTATCTTAAAATTCTTTTTAGGAGAGTGTTGGGATTGGCTTAGTTCAGTGTTTTCTCTGTATTGTATCTCTCCCCACCCCCCAATCAATCTGTGTAAGTATTTTAAATTTTATTGTACCAATCCCACAGGTTCCAGTGGTTTTGGGGAGAGACAAGACTCAGGGATGTTAAATGAATTGCTCATGCTCACCTAAAATACTATCATAATATGATTTGTGGAAATAGATGCTATTCTTTGAAAGTCTCCAGAAAATTTTCTAGAATGTTAAGTTATTTGTGTGTGTTTTGTTTTTTTTAGTTTAGTGCCAGGTAGTGATCTGTGCATATTTTCTTTTAGTTTCTGCAAGGCAATGGGGTTAAGTGGCTTGCCCAATGACACACAGCTAGGTAATTATTAAGTGTCTGAGGCCAGATTTGAACTCAGGTATTCCTGACTCCAGGGCTGGTGCTCTATCCACTGTGCCACCTAGCTGCCCCTCATCTGTGGATTTTTGAATTTTCCTTCTCTATAAATTATTTATCTTTGCTGGGTCCTTAAATTAATATAAAATGTATATATAATATATAAAACAAGATACAAAAATCCTGGAATTATTAAATAAATGGATGCACAAGCTTAGAAATTATCTTATTGAGAGAGACTTTTATTCCATTGCTTTTCAGAATAAAGAAGATGCTTTGAAATTTTGTTAAATGACTTCTCCAACATCACCTGGTTGACTTTAGACAGAGTTGCTGCAACTAAAATTCAATTTTCAATCAATCTAAATTTTTCCTTCTTTCTATTGAATAGAAATTGGATCCCAAATGAGTATGCCTATACCAATTCCCATTCAGGTAGCCTTAATTTTCTATTTCCATAGGAAAGAATCATAATTCAAGTGGTTGAAATTAAATGATTTAAATGCAATGATATTTAACATTTTTTATTTTCCCCTACCTTTTCAGAATTAATATTCAAAGTGTTAGAAAATTTTTAAAAATCAAAGAATGAGGCATAAAATAGATTGATACATTAACACTGGGGAGGAATTTAGAAGGCTATTGTAATTCCCTATTAATTTACAGAAGAGAGGAAACAGGCACAGAGAGGTTCATTGACTTGAATAAGTTCATAGAGTCAGTTTCAATGTTAGAATTTGAACATAGGTCCTCTGAAAACAAATATATGAAGGCTATATTTATTCCCTCTTTTAATTATTCCTGTTTATACAGGAAGATAAGATTATGCCTGCAGGTGTTTTTGTTGCAACTTTATCAGCTCCTTTCCTTATAATATAAAGTATGGCACAAAATAAGTACTGGAAAAATACTGTTTGTTTACTAATTGACTCAAACTAATTTTCTACAAATTAGACTTATTTATTTAATAATAAGGTACATCCCTAGAAAAGGATTTGTTATGCTACTTCGCCTGTATATTTCTTGAAACACAGACTTTAGCTATTTTTTTCAAAACTCTCTAAGACCCCATTAATAAGCATTTACACACAATAAACAATTATTGAGCTTTTGTATTGCTTAGTATAAGTCTCCTAAGAAGAGTATAATAGATGACACTATTATAAAAATCACCAGTTCTAGAGCTCACTGCCTAGAAAAGAGGTTTCTTCAATGACAAGTCATATAAGACCACATCCCTGTTTTACACATGTTCATCCCTTTAACCAGATGCCATTAAATCCATTAGCCTATAGAGCTCCTGGTAATTTAAATACTGGAAGAATCTCATTTTTAAAAGCTTTGATGGAATATCAAAATTGCCACAGGGTATTCAAATCTACTGACATGTAAGATACAGAGGAAATATATTGTATCATTTATTTGTCATTTCATTTG
Source organism: Macrotis lagotis (assembly GCF_037893015.1). Lineage (NCBI taxonomy): Eukaryota > Metazoa > Chordata > Mammalia > Peramelemorphia > Peramelidae > Macrotis > Macrotis lagotis. The sequence continues at coordinate 69,291,960 of NC_133658.1, forward strand.
TTTACATAAGCAATGTACTAGGAAAAAAACCAAACTGGGCCAGTGGTCTGCAAAAGGGTATTTTGCCTGAAGGTAAATATGTAAATACATATGAATCTGTATGCATTTTAATAGTCTTAATAAAAGTCTAATGGTTTACAAAGTATGCTGGAAAGAGTTTATGGAAAGAGTGGTTCTAATTGGAGGGGTAAAAAAAGAATCTACAGATATTTAATTCTTTTGTCTTATATGAAGATTGAAGGTATGAAAAGTTTGAAGGACAGTAGAGAATGGTCACTACCTGATCTTAGAACATGGACTCGAGTGTTCAAAATTAAGATTAAAAGATTTTTCAAGAAGTTTTAGAGAAATGACAAATAATCTTCCAAGAAACAAAGAATAGAGTGTAAAGACAGGACTTAAATGGAATGAAATAATGGAAAAATTTTCCTAATCATGACTTTAAACAAACCTGAGGATGTGCTTGTCTTTTTATTATTAAATGGATATTTATTCAGTGATGCCTTCTATTTGCTGAGATATTTATCTAAACAAATGGAAAACATGGGGGGAACATAGTTAAATCTTCAATAATTCCTTAAAGAAGAACTGTCATAATGAAGACAAAATATAACCTCAATGGCAGATATATGTGTAATTACAAGGAGGCAGATTTTAGCTCACCTCAAAAAAGAATTATCTAACTATGGTAATTTCTTGGTAATGAAGCAGGATCACATACATTTCAAGAAATTTCTTGAAATGGAAGTAGAAGAGCAATATATATATATAATATATATATATATATATATATATTATATATATACATATGTATACTTATATACTGGTTGGTTCTTTTCTCTTGTTATCGAAGAACACCAAAATGACCTCACCGTGTTTGAGACAAATTACATTGTGTCCAATTATGGCTGATCAGACCAATAAGAGCTTAGAATGCTCTATGACAGATTGGGCACAAATAATACCTTTAATGGGTACTCAAAACTTCCTTTGAGCTGCTTCAACTCTACCCTTTTCTTGGAGTTCAGTACCCTCACTAATGAGGGCACACCATGTGCCAACATATTCCATGCTGCACAATCAATTCCAATGTTCTTGAGTGTTCTTCAGGATATCTAAATATTGCTTCTTCTGACCCCTTTGTGAGATTTTGCCCTGTATAAGTTCTTCATAACATAGTCTTTTTATCAAGTAAACTTCTGGCATTCTAATGACATCTCCAGCCCATTGTAGTTGTATTCTCAGTAGTAATGCTGTAATTCTAGGCTTAACTCTAGAAAGGACCTCAGTTTTGGTATGGTCTCCTGCCAGGTGATCTTCAGATTCTTCTTAAGACAATTTAAATGAAAGTGATTCACATTCCTTACATGACACTGGTAGACAATCCAGGTTTCACAGACATATAGCAATAAGGTAAACAAAACAGCTCTGTAGACTTCCAGTTTGCTAGTCAGTCTAATACCTCTTCCCTCCCATACTTTCTTTCAGAGCCTCCCAAATACTGAGCTAGCTCTGGTAATGCATGTGTCAAACTCATTGTCAATGTACCTCCCTGGAAAGAATGTTTCCAACTTGACACAATACTGAAAACCTCTCCCTTTGCTGTAATTGATGGTTCCATATAAGGATGGTGTGTGTGTTTTCTTGGTGTTCATTTTTAGATCAAAATTAGCCCAAATAGCAGAGAATCCAATTCATGCTTTGTTGCATCTCAGTTCAGAGGCTGCATTCAGTGTGCAATCAGCTGCAAACAGAAGATCAAGCACCAACTCTTCCTCCACTTTGTTCTTGGCATGTATGTAACCTTCACAATTTGATGAATTTTCCATCAGTGAGATAGCTAAACTTGAGGCCATGTTCATCCTCATTGATGACATTTGATAAAATCTCAAGAGCATCGCCCACTATCCAGAACCTGGGCATACATGTTGCATTAAAATTGATGTACAATGCTGATAATCTTCTCTGGGAAACCACATTTTGACATACTTTTCCATAAATCCTTGCAACTGTTGGTATCAAAGGCCTTGGCCAGATCTACAAATATTACACACAGTCCTCTGTTCTATTCCTGGCATTTTCCCTTGAGTTGTTGTGCAGCAAACAACATATTGACTGTTCCTCTACCCTTTCTGAAACCACACTGACTCTTAGGAGGTGACCATCTTCCAAGTGAAATATCAGCATATTGAGAAGGAATCTGGCAAGAATCTTACTAAAAGAGAAATATCCCTGTGATAGACACAGGACAATATATTCCCTTTATTTTTATGGAGATGGATGACTGAGGCATCTGAATTCTGGTGACCTAACTTCTTCATATAACCTAGAAAAAAATTTCAATCAGTTTTTGGATAAGCAATGTGTCCCTAACTTGTAGATCTCAGGTGAAATAAAATAAACCCCAGATTCTTTGCAATTTGAAAGGAATCTAATGGCATTCAAAACCTTTTTTTCAGAGGAACTTCAACTAGGGCCTGACTGACTTCAACTTGAGGCAAACAGTTAATGCTTTCTTCATTGATTGAAAATGGTCAGTTAAGAACACTACAGAAGATACATCTGACCAAGATGGTGGAGTGAAGCTAGGCACTATGCTAAAGTCTCTTGATCTTCATAAGAGCCAACTAGGGTACAGAGGCTTTTGTAGGGGGACTGAAGGGTTGGGGCACTCTGGCAGGGCTGGGGAGGACAGGTTCCAGTATTGAGAGCTGCAGACATTGATCAGCTGGGCTCCTCTGGTCTGAAGGACCTCAGATGCCATACATTCATTTCAGGTGAACCCTCTTTCTAGCACAAAAGCAGTAACAACCTCCTACCCCACTCCCTAGGCTCAGGCATAGGACTAACAGCCCTCTTAGCTGAATAGGGAGAGTAATTACCTCCCCCAGGGCACAGCCCACATTGTTCACAGATAAAAGAATTCAGCAGTGCCAGACAAGGGAAAGGGCCTCAAATTAAGGTCACTGACACTCAAGGGAAAACAATCAGCACCCTCTTCAGGCTAGCCCATTTGAAGTTATTAAACTCAGGGGGTAAAGCCTCTAGTGATCTCAACAACAAACTTCTGTGAACCTGTCCATCCCCTTAAAAAGATCTCAGGAAACTGAAGAAAAGCCAGTGTAAAGGGGGGTCCATAGAAAACTATCTAGAAGGTAAAGACCGAAACTCAGAGAGATTTAGAATGTCTGAGGAGAATATTATTTGGTCTCCAGTCCAGAAATACTTCCTTCCAGAAATTAGGAAGGAATTTAAAAATCAATTGGAAAATTTGGGAGAGAAAATTAATACCCTACAACAAGAAAAAAAAATCCTTGGAAAATTCAATTGTACAAATGAAAAAAGAAACTAATTCTCTCAAAATCTCAATTGGTCATGTGGAAAACTCTTTAAAAAGCAGAATCAACCAATTGGAAAAGGAGTTGCAAAAGATAAATGAAGAAAATTTTTCTCTGAAAAAGAGAATTGCTTCTCTGAAAACGAATGACTTAATGAAACAACAAGTACTTGTTAAACAAAACCAAAAAATTGAAAAAAATAGAAAAAATATAAAATAACTCATCAGCAAAACCACTGATCTCAAGAAGCAAATTAGCAGGGCCAATTTCAGAATCAATGAGCTCCCTAAAAAATATTGTAGAGCAAAAATACTGGGACGTAATATTAGAGGATTTAGTGATGGAAAATTGCCCTGACATCATGGGAACAGAAGGCAATTAGGTATCGAAAGAATACATCAATCCTGTCTGGAAACAGATCCCAAAATGAAAACAGCAAGGAATATTGTGGCCAAATTCCAGAAATATTCAAATATCAATCCAAATATTCAAATATCCAAATTTCAGTTAAAAGAGTAAATCCTGTGAGCAGCCAGAAAGAGAAAACAATTTAGATACCAAGGTGCCACATTAAGGGAGCAAAGGTCCTGGAATTCTATATTCTGAAAAGTAAGGCAGCTTGGAATGCAGTCAAAAATTCCCTATCCAGAAAAACTGAGTATTCTTTTCCAAGTGAAAAGACGGATATTTAATGAAATAGGAGACTTCTGAACTTTCCTGATGAAAAGAGCAGAGCTTAGTAGACAATTTGGATTGTAAAAAGGAGACTCAAGAGACACATGAAAATGCAAAAAAAAAAAGGTAGAGGAAAAAAATACTGTGATCCAAAAAGATGAAACAGGCTATATCCCTACCTGGGAGAAAGATTCTAATAGCCCTTGAGAACTAATTCTATTAAAAAGGCTATACTTAGCCAGAAATAATGGACGCTCATTACTTTTCTGTGACTCAGACAGAATGATTTAAAAAAAATATCTCCTCAAAAAGGGGACAATAAATACACAGAAGGATGGAAGAGAATGAATGCAGTAAATTTCATTACATTAAAAGGTTGAAGGACATATTGCAATAGAGGGGAAGAAGAGAGGAGGTGAAAACCATTCGAATTTTACTCTCATCAGATTTGGCTTAAATTTAATATACATAAACTCAGTTAAGTTAAGAAACTTATCTTACATTTCTAGTATTAAAAGAGGAAAAGGGGAGGGGTAGAAAACAGGAACGAACAGAAGGAAGGGAAGGAAGAAGGGGCAAAGGGAAAATGAAAGAAATGGGAGGGGGATGGACAGAGGAGGGCAAATACACCAAAAGTAGTGGTATTCAGAAACAAAATACTGGGGAATATGGATAAAGGGAAAAAAGGAGAAAAATGTAAACAGAGAGAATATAGCATGGAGGGCATTAAAGAGTTAGCAATTATAACTTTGAATGTGAATTGGATGAACTCTACCTTAAAATATAAATGAACAGCAGACCGGATTAAAAACCAGAATCCTACAATATGCTGCTTACAGGAACTCATTTGAAGCAGAGACATACATACAGAGTAAAGGTAACAGTTTGCAGCAAAAATATATCTTTGCTTCAGTTGAAGAGAAAAAAGCAGGTGTGACAATCTTTATCTCAGACAAAGCAGCTGCAAAAATAGATATCATTACCAAAGATAATGAAGGAAACTATATCCTCCTATCATCCTAATAGGTCCCATAGACAATAAAGTAATTTCGATACTAAATATGAATGCACCAAATGGTATAGCAGCCAAATTCTTAGAGCAGAAGTTAAAGGAGCTACAGGAAGACATAGACAGCAAAATTCTCCTAGAGGGAAACCTCAACCTCTTGCTCTTAGATTTAGATTAATCTAACCATAAAATAAACAGGAAGGAAGTTGAGGAGGTAAATAGATTGCTAGAAAACCTAAACATGATAGACTTATGGAGGAAAATGAATGGGGATAGAAAAGAATATAAATTTTTTTTTTCTGAAGTACATGGCACTTACAAAAAATTGACCATGTTCTAAGGTATAAAAAGGTACTAATAAATTGCAGAAAGGTAGAAAAAATGAATACATCTTTCTCAGAGCATATTGCAATAAAAATCACATTCAATATTAGCCCAAGGAGATACAAATCAAAAGATAATTGGAAACTAAATAAATTCATTTAAAAAGAATGAGTGGATCAAACAGCAAATTTTAGAAAGAAGTAATGATTTCATCCTAGATAATGACAATAATGAAACAACATACCAAAATTATGGCATACAGTCACAGCAGTTGTCAGGTGATATAATACATCTTTAAATGTTTATGTGAATAAATTAGGAAAAAAAAGGACATCAATAAACTAAACATGCAACTAAAAATATTAGATGAAGAACAAATTAAAACTCCCCAATTAAATGTCAAATTAGAAATTCTGAAAATGAAAATAGAAATTAATAAAATTGAAAGCAAGAAAATATTGAACTAATAAATAATACCAACAGTTGGTTTTATGAAAAAAGCAATAAAATTGATAAACCTCTGGTTAATTTGATTTAAAAAAAGAAAGAAGAAAACCAAAGTACTAGTATCATAAATGAAAAATGTGAACTTTTCACAAATGAGGAGGAAATTAAAGTAATTATTCAGAATTATTTTGCCCAACTCTATGCCAATAAATTTGATAATCTAAATGAATAGACAAATATTTACAAAAAAAATATAAGTTGCCCAGATTAAATGAAGAGGAAATTAAATACTTAAATATCCCTATCTCACAAAAAGAAATTCAACAAGCCATTATTGAATTCCCTAAGAAAAAATCTCGATGGCCATATGGATTCACAAGTGAATTCTATCAACATTTAAGGAGCAGTTTGTTCCAATTCTATATAAACTCATTGGAAAAATATATGAAAATGGAAATATGCCTAACTCTTTCTATGACACCAATAGGGTGCTGATCCCTAAATCAGGAAGAGTTAAAACAGAGAAAAAAAATTATATACCTATCTCCCTGATGAATATATATGCAAAAAATCTTAAATAAAATCTCAGCAAAATGATTATAATGAGTTATCTCTAGGACCAATTAGGATTTATATCAGGAGTGTAGGAAGTGTTAGCATAATTAATTATATCAATAAGAAACCTATCAGATATCATGTGATTTTATCAACAGATGCTGAAAAGGCTTTTGACAAAATAAAGTCCCCATTCCTAGTAAAATCACTAGAGAACATAGGTAATTAATGGATTGTTCCTTAGAATAATAAGCAGTATCTATTTGAAATTATCAACAAGCATTACATGTAATGTGGATAGGCTAGAAGCATTCCCATAAGATCAGGGTGAAACCAGAATGCCCATTATCACCACAACTATTCACTATTGTATTATAAATATTACCTTCAGCAATGAGAGAAGAAAAAGAAATGGAAGGAATTAGAATAGGGAAGGAGGAGACAAAACTCTCATGCTTTGCAGATGACATGATGAATTCCAAAGATTCATCTCAAACTACAAGAAATAGTTAGGAATGTCACAGCATATAAAATAAACCCACATAAATCTTCAACATTTCTCTATATGACTAGCAAGATGCAACAGAAAGAGCTAGAAAGAAAAATCCCATTCAAAGTACCTTCAGACAATATAAAATACTCAGGGGTCTATCTGCCAAAACAGACTAAGAAACTTTTTGAAAACAATTACAAAACACTTTTCTCACAAATAAATTCAGATTTAAATAATTGGACAGATATCAACTGCTTGTTTATAGGTTGAACAAATATAATAAAAAGGACAATTCTACCTAAATTAAACTACTTTTTCAGTGCCCTATCAGTCAAAATTCCAAAAAACTACTTTGAGTTAGAAAAAAGGTAAGTAAATTCATATGGAGAAATGAAATATAGAGAATTTTCAGGGATTTAATGAAAAAAAGTACAAGAGAAGCTGACTTAGCACTACCAGATCTAAAATCATATAATAAATCATCAGGCTTCAAAATTGTCTGGTATTGGCTAAGACATAGAGTTATGGATCAGAGGAACAGACTAGGTGCAATAGCAGGAAATGATTATAGTAATCTGCTGTTTGATTACCCCCAAAGAGTCCAGCCATTGGGGTAAACATTCTCTATTCAATATATCTGTTTGGAAAAATCAAAGTTAACATGGTAGAAACTTGTATTAGACCAACACTTCACACCCTATACCAAGTGAAGATCAAAATGGATACAGGATTAAGACATATAAAATAATATTATATGTAAACTAGGAGATCAAGGAACAGTTTATCTGTCAGATCTATTGAAAGGGAAGCAATTTGTGACCAAGGAAGAGATGGAGAACATCATTATAGACAAACTAGATAATTTTGATTTCATTAAATCAAAAAACTTTTACAGTCAAAACCACAGTAACAAAATCAAACGAAATGTAACAAATTGGGAAATGATTTTTACAAGTAGTATTTTTTTAGGTTTTTTTTTCAAGGCAAACAAGGTTAAGTGGCTTGCCCAAGGTCACACAGCTGGGTAATTATTAAGTGTCTAAGGCTGCCTTTGAACTTAGATACTCCTGACTCCAGGGCCAGTGCTCTTTCCACTGTGCCACCTATCCACCCCACAACTAGTATTTCTGACAAAGAACTCATTACTAAAACATGTAGACAACTGAGTCAATTAAATAAAAAATATTATTCTCCAATTGACAAATAGCCAAAGGATATGCAAAGTCAATTTACAGATGAGGAAATCAAATCGATCCATATTTATATGAAAAATTGCTCTAAATCAATACTTATCAGAGAATTCCAAATTAAAACATCTCTGAGATAACACTTCACACCTCTCAGACTGGCCAATATGAACAGAAAAGACAATGATCAATGTTGGAAGCGATGTGGGAAATTTTGGATACTAATATATTGTTGGTGGAGCTCTGATCTCATCCAAACTTTATGGAGAGCAACTTGGACTTATGCCCAAAGGGCATCAAAAACATGCATACACTTTGATCCAGCAATATCACTACTGAATCTATACCCTGTAGAGTTTGTGAAAAAAGGTAAAACATCACTTGAACAAACATATTCATAGCAGCCCTGTTTGTGGTCCCTAAGATTTGGAAATTGAATAACTGTCCATCAATTGAGGAATGGCTTAATAAATTGTGATATATATATATATATATATATATGTGTGTGTGTGTGTGTGTGTGTGTGTGTGTGTGTGTGTGTGTGTGTGTATTTGATGGAACACTATTGTTCTATTAGAAACCAGGAGGGATGGGAATGCAGGGAAGCCTGGAAAGAGCTGCATGAACTGATTGTGTGTGAGATGAGCAGAACCAGAAGAACATTGTACACCCTAACTGCTGTGGGTTATGATCAACTTTAATGGACTTGCTCATTCCATCAGTGCAACAATCAGACACAATTTTGGGATATCTGAGATGGAATACTATCTGTATGCAGAAAAAGCATTGTGGAGTTTGAACAAAAACCGAAGACTATTACCTTTAATTTAAAAAAAGTTATCTTATGTACTTTTGTTATCTCATACTTTATTTTTTTCTTAAGGATATGATTTCTCTCTCATCCATATTCAACTTAGATCAATGTATACCATGAAAACAATGTATAGACTAACAGACTTCCTTCTTTGGGGGCCTGGGTGAGAGAAGTGAGATCTGGGGAAATATTGTAAATTTCATAATAAATAAATATATTTTTAAAAAAAGAACACTATAGAATTATTCAGCTTATGCTTCTAGGATTGTGTCCCTTTCATTAATCAATGTGGATCCATCAGCACTGAGTAGTTGGGATTCCCCATTTGCCTTTATCCCATAAATACTCTTTTGGACATCATAAAAGGATTGTCATTTTTTACTTTCTTTATAAAGCTGAATTTCATTTGCCTTTTTACTGAGTCAAGAGTTCTGCATCTCTCTAAGATTCACTTGTAATTTACTTTTAATGGAATTAAATGCTGTCCCATTAGAAATGAATGAACTCTCCTGTTGGTAAATCCTGGGAGTTCTCATTTTCAATTCAGAATATTCTATATTTCTCCATCATTTTCATCAAACCACTCTTGATTTTTTTGCAGGTGCTTTGTCCCAAATGAGCAAATGCAGTATTATATTCCATATTTCTGAAAGCTGTCCACTCTTTTTCTGCTCCACAGTTGACAACCCTGTGTTGGCTCACATATCTCTTCAAATTAGCAGCAAACAACTGAGAGAGAGAGACACACTCAATTCTCTTGATCTTAATTCTTCTAGCATTCCTTTTGCCTTAGGGCTGGTGCTTTGGGTGTATGTGAATATTTAGGTTGGAGAGGATGAGTCTTTAATCAGTCCATCACTCTGCACATCACATTGCTTTTGTTGCTCTCACATCCTATCTTTTCTCCTCATACAGTTTATTATATATCAAGGTTTCTTATGAAGGTGTAGCCAGGAAGTTTTATTACATTTAGAGAAACAGAATACAGTATTTGTGATGAGATGATCACGAGATGAGCAAGTCTTCAGAAGTAAGTGACCATTGCTGTTGCTGTTTCCAACTCCATTCCTCCCAATGAGTTCCTGCTATGTCTGGAAATCTGAGCTAATGTAGCCTTAATGTCACCCAAAATTATTAGCTTATCGTCCTTTGGTTCATTGATAAAGGTCTCCAGGTCTTCACAAAATTCATTTTTATCTTCATCAGTGTTCATCATGGTGGGAACACAATATTTTCCTGGAAGCTGCAATCTCATTGTCATGAGCCTGTCCTTCACTTCTTTTAGTAGGCATCAAAGAATGTTGACAAGATTATTTGTAATCACAAAACCTATCACAGCTTCACTCCACTCTGCTTCATTCTGACTACCCCAGAAAAATGTGTATCCAGCTCTGATTTTAATAAGCTGGGCTTCATTTACCCACTTTTTTTAACTCAGAGCTGCTATTTTGATACTATACCTCATATTTGGATATGAGCTTTCTTGCAACAAGAGCTGTTCTTTCATTTATATTGGATCTTGTGCTTTCTATGGGTGTGCACTGATGGTGAGTGATATCTTATTTGAAGAAATTTTTATAGATTATTTTGTGTCTCAACTACAATGTGGAATCCTTGCCTGTAATGGAAGTCAAGACAGGTTTGGGTAAGCAGACTATTTTCAGGGCACCTTTTCTAGCCCCTTCCTTACATCAATAGGTGAGTTGTGTGATCTTTAAAAGGGCTATCCAGTCACTTGGGGGCTGCCAAATCTCACTGCTTTTTTCAGTGGGGAAATGATCTGATGGCCTGGACTGCCTGTGTGAAGGTGTGTGGTTACAGTTCCCAGTGTATTCACATCTGCTGCTTTGTCACTAGCCTGTTGCCATAGGACTTTGAAATAGGAATGTCAAATTCCCATGGGTGACATCTTTTGATGCCTACATGGATTGGATTTAAGTGAAATAGAGCTAAATGAAGTCATCTGCCTCACTCTATCTACCAAAGTCATCATGGGCTAGCATGGAAAGACAGAGTCAAGACAACTGGTGATGGTCATGGCCCTTAGAACTAAGTGTTCTCATCAACTCATTCCACCAGTGCAAGACTTCACATGCTTGGGATAGACACCCCCTCCACACACACACAGCTCACCAATGAGTTAACATTCTCTTGGCTATTCTGTTTTAGCCCATCTGTTGAAACAGTTTACTAGGATGTGACTGCTGTGCAAGCTGCAGCTTCTTGGAACCACCCGTGAGAATTAGGAGACTCGGGTGGATATTAGAGGTGGAAAGCAGCCCTGAAAATGTCTTGGAAGCTTCACCAAAGGTACTAGTTTTCTTTCAACAAATCCTACACCCTAAAAATCTAAAGAACCTCATCTGAGGAATCCGGTACCCTGGTTTTGGAGGTACTCAAACCAGTCATAGTTTTGTTTAGTCATCAGAGAATACATATACAAAGGATCCCCTCAAATTGATTTTAATTATCTGATAGTATTTAGATTACAAGTGATGTGATAAGTTAGCACAGGTGAAGTTGAAAATCTATTTTAGGGAGAGAAGGATGAGTTTAAGTAGAAAAATATGATCTCCCTTAACAGTTGACTAGAGGTTAAAATCTTTTATGTGCTTCTTCCTGAGGGAGAGAGTTGGAGGAGTGAGCTAAGAGACCAGAAGTTGTAGAGGCTGGTAGAGAAATGAGGCAGGAACTTGAAAGATAACCATCTTCAACTATGCAGGGATAGATGGAAAGGATTCTCTTAAGGTTGCTTTTCTATATGACAAGGTCCTTCTCAGGCAAATGTTTTCATAGGGTCAAATGGGTAGGAAGGGATTTTCTCAAGCCTGTGACTTAGATAGAGTGCAATTTTCCCTAGCTTTATAATTGTATATCTCAAAACTTCTCTCAGGCATAAGCTCCAATATCAAATCATGGTTTACCTATTCAGTGAGAAGATATCTTACCAGGGATGCTGTTGGGCATATTCATTTGCTGGGATAGAGGTTAGGGAAAACCTTTAAAGTTTTTCTTATTTTTAACATTTTTGATTCAACAGAAACAGGAAGAGACAAAGGATAAGAACTAGACCTATATCTTTATTGATATGGATGAAGAAATGTCTACAAATTCAGCTTGGCATATTCTGTGCCAGTTATATGTCTTAGAGAGTTATCTAGAGCTTTGAAAATAAAGTGAAATGAAAAGCTTCTGTGAATCAGTAGAACCTGAATTCATATTTTCTTCATTCCAAGCCTGCCTCTCAATTCACTTACACCATGCTGTCTGTGATGAAAGGGGAAATGATTACTATTCATTCAGAATTCTCTGGTATTTTATAGTTTAAAAAGAAAAATTTCAAAAGTCACCCTTAAGGTTGGTTATAGGAAAATTATTATTCCAAATGTCTGACCACAATACCCTATTGCTCCTAAGATAAAGAAAACGGTATTCAATCTTTCATGTAAAGGCCTTCAAAATATAGCTGCAACCCATCTATCTGGGCAGTATATATATCTGATGTAGATATACATGATTATATATGAATATAATATATATAAACAAGAAATATATATATATATATATGTAAAATAGAGATGCAGGTAGTTACTGGAAGAGAAGGTTGAGAAGGACAGAGAGAAAGAGAAATTGTATATTTATATATCTGAAATTTGAAAAAGACATATATATGCAATTATGTTTGTATGTGGGTATATATGTATGTCCATATATATATATATATATATATATATGTATATATATATATATATATATATGTATATATATATCTGTTTATATGCATATATAAAATTATATGCATATATATGCTTTCCATTATAATCTGATATGTTTTATTTTAATCACATGAAAACATGATAATCATAGACACGCACATGTCCACACATATGGATATATTCATGAATTCACAAATTTTAAGAATCTCAAGTACATAAAACATGTTTACTTTATTTAAACTTAGCATTCCATCTCCTATCTCTATACCTTTGCCCAGACTATCTTCAAGTCAAGAATATTATCCCTTTTAACAGTAAAGACATGCAAATCCCTTTCCCTTCATTGTACTTATCTGAATAGGCATGAATATATGTATTTTCCCCCAGATAAGAAAGAAGCAAAGGACACCAGATTTGAGAAATAAGGGTAATTTAGGTTTCTGTGAGACAAAGATGAAGAGGGATTTTAAGACCCATATAAATAAATGAATATGAGAGCCAGTATAGTCCTTCTTAGTCTGGGAAACTTCCTGAAGTCTGTCTCTCTTGGCTACTATGTATAGCATGTATAAGGGGAGCAATTAAAAGCATGGCTCAAAATGGAATTTTTTGAATTATAGCTGGCTAAGTGCTAAGCTAAGGAATATGGTATACCAGAATGTTGAATGGAAAACACCTCAGATTTTTGAAAAGGGGAGGGAAATGGTCAAATTTCTGAAACAAATTCATATATATATAAAATTGATGAGTTCAGTTGGTCTAAAAACAAGATTTTTTAAGTTCAAGGGTATGATTTAATCACTATGTAGTTTAGCTGGCTTTGTTCAGATCCTGTTCTAATTGCAGATTATACTACTTTGTCACTGTAACAGCAATAACAATGATAAAGCATTTTGAGGTTTACAAGGTCTTCGATAAATAGTATATCTTTTTATTCTCATAACAACCTTGTTCTGTAAGTGCGATCATCATCATCGTCATCATCATCATCATCATCATCATCATCATCATTATTATTATTATTATAATTATTATTATACTAAGAAATGGAGTAAGAGACCTGTTAAGTGATTTGCCTATGGTCACAGAATTAAGTAAGGATGTAATGAGAGATCTGAATTCACTTTCTTCTTGTATCAGCTAGTTACAGCCAATTTTCTTCTATGTATATATTCTTAGTCATGAGCAAAACTATGCAAGAGGCCATGATTGTATACACTTAGAAAACAAACAACAACACATGTTTAAAAACTTATACTTTAAAAAAAAGGAGCACAATTTACAAATGTTATTTACCAAATCCGGGTGGACCCTACACTAGTTAATTACCCTAGGCATAGAAAAATAGATTAAATTAGCCAATTCATCAATCAAAGGGGTAAACTGTTAGAACAAGTCCTTGAAAAATTTGGAGGATCAAATTGCTTTTTATCTTTGTAGGAATATAGATAATGACACAGAAAAAATGTCTTACGATTGAGTAAAGGAGTCAGACACATGTCTGGGCCTATGTATAACTTAACAATCTAGTTTCAAAAACAAACACAAAACCCCAAAACACTGGAGTAGCATTCATTGTGAGAGGTGATTGAATACAGCTTTGAAGAGATAATGCCACAGATAACTTGGGAGAGAAATCCACCTTCCTCCTCTCAGGTAGGGATGGAGAGAGAAGCATGATGGAAATCCTCATTGACATTTTATATTTCAAAAAGTAGAAGATTTTGAATTCTCATCAGCATCAATAGCAATGTCCCCAGAAAAGCAGTAACTGATGGCAGAAAGAAAAACAGGAGGGGGAAAAAAAAGCTAGAAACAGAAAAAAAAGGTAAGTTCATAAGTCTATATGATAACTGAATTTAGTTGAGCAGCACACAATTGCATCTAAAGGAAAAATCCTGAGACCATTACAAATGAATTGGAATCTGCCAATAATTCTGAACTTTTCTTTCATCCTTTGACCACATATGCTATCCAAGTTTAAATCCAATCTCCTTAGGAGCCTTATGGGTACAAGGGAAGAAAATCCTCTTGATTTGGTGGTGATGGTGGGGCATTTCTGTAACAACTGTTCTTGGTATTCCTGTTTAGTAAATATCCTTAAAAAGGACCTATTGAACTGTGATTGTCAATGGGGAACATATCAATGGGATCTAATGAGTTACCCACTTAGACTTACCCCTAGAACCTTGAGGTCAGAACCACTGATCCATTCTCTGGAAACTTGGCCTGCCAAAGTAAATGAGAGATGGAGAGGTATCTTCAGAGGAGAAACTACAATATCATTGATAGGCTTGATAATTTTACTTATATGTCTGCATATACATATACATATACATTATTGTATATATATATATATATATATATATATATATAGTATTATATTATAAACCAAATTATGTACATAGATTCTTATAATCTATAAAGTTGAATAAAATGAAATCATACTTAATTAAAACTTGGGATCATAGGTTTTTAACTAGTGGTTAAAAAAACACAAGTCCATAAGACATGTGTTGTGATTGGATTTATTATAAGAGAAATGAATATGTATGTGGAACCTTTATGCAGGTGCAAGAAATTCACAATTCAAACAGAAGTTTATATATTTATGAAATTGCAGTAAAGGGAGGGGGAAGGACAGAAATTGACTCCTAAATAGGAGAGGCATGTGAGAAGGAAAAGAGCAGTCAGGATAGAGAAAAGATTAATTTTCTCTGGAAATAGAGGAGAAAGATCATGGCAAAAGCAACAATACCTTGTCTTAGCAATTGCTGGACCATGAAGATAGGATGGTCTGCTTATCTACAAGAGTCCCAGTTTCACAGTATTCTCACCCTGGTACAGACAGACTGGCACCTGTCTTTTCAGATTCTTTGATTCCCAAGGACACACAAGAAGTCCGACAAGGAGCACAAACAACAAATTGTGTCATTTAGAGGAGTCAATTATTCTTCCTTAACACTTTCATGGTTTTCTACATTCTCCAAATCCAGTGTTTCTGAAAAATATGGCAATTCAAAAAGACAACTTCAGGGCACCTCTTAACACTGTGATAGAACTTTAGATTGTCATCTAATCAATCTCTCTTTATTTACAGGTGAAGAAACTGAGGCACAAGAAGCATAAATAAATTTCCTGGCATTAGAAAAGTAGTAATTTAGGATTTGAATTTCTGTCTTTATGATTCCAAATCTAAGTGAAATATCCACTAAGTCATGCTATCCCTTTCAATTAGCACATAATGTATTAGAGCTGAAAGGTACCTGGGAAATTTGTGGAAAAGTAGACAAGTAAAGTTGAAGGGAACTTTAGAACTCATCTGTTTCAAAATCATCTTTTTAAATATGAGGAAAGTTAATCACTGAAAAAATATAATGACTGTTCTGAAGTTACACAGAAAATTAATGTCAGAGTCAAGACTCAAACCTAGGTCTCTTGAATTCAGTTTTCTTTCTAAGCATTATGAAACAATGTTCATGTAAGAGAAAGGCTCTCTTTTCCTGATTGATGATACTGTCTCAAAAACCATTCCACCCTTTCAAAACTTATGTGCTTAAGGGGATAGCAAAATCAATTATGGCTGAGTCACAGACCAGCATGGCATGTCTTTAAAAGCATAAATAGGTCAGATATAAATCCTTTTGTGAGCATAGTTGTTTAGAAAGCTTCATATAAGGTTTTGTCTGTGTTAAAAGGAGTTTCAAGGTTCTATCTTCCATAAAGAGAATCTAAAATTATTTCATTCCCTTGGAATATTTTCCCCTCCTCATTCTCTAGGAATTTAATATATTGGTGTATGTATAAAGAAAAGCAATTTAAATAATGACTGATAAAGCTAAAAGGGGATCTTATAGGCACAAATCCCATTTGATCTTACTTAATCTAGGAAACAGTTTACAGCTTATCAATTGATGAAAACTGACAGTGCTAAATATTTTCAAAGTCCCAAGAATTGGTCGATGTTTTTAGAATTAATGAGAAAACACAATGCATGATCTTATTTCAACAATCCATTTAGTTCTACTTGGAGGGATCCCTTGTACTGTTTATATGACAAAGTTGTGGCTTGAACTTTTGTGAAACTTCAACACAAGAAAAATAATTTTATATTTTCAAGGGGAGGCTATCCCTTATCAATTTCAGTCCAAAGATGGACTTCTAAGATATATCAGCAAGCTTAAATGGAGCTGAATTTCCCATCTGAACTAGAACATTCAACTACTTACCTGTTTGATTTTGGCACAAAGAAATATAGAGCCTGTGATATTAGGATCTTTTTTTTTTAAGATGGCTTCTTATAATTTAAGTCTCTTGACACTTTGGAGAATGGATCTATTTCTTATTTCTTCAAAACATTGACTTCTAGGACTGTCATCTCACATGTCTGATTTTTGTTTACTTCCCCAACCCTCATCTATCTTTGTTATAATGAGATTATCTGAGCTTCTGAAGGAGTCCGTGATGAAACTGGCAGGGGCTGAATGACCTTTCAAGAACACAGTGACATTTTGTGGTCTGACTGCATGTATATGCACAACCAGTTCCTGCTGCACTCAGTACTTTAGATAATACAGAGTGTTAGCTTCTAATGTGCTTAACCCAGAGAAAATAATTAAAGTGGACAGTAGGGGGGAAAAGAGGGGGATGGTGACAGCTATCCTCAAATATTTGAATAAGTCTCATATAAAATATAGGCTTAACTTATTTTCTTGCCCTGAAAGACCTAAGTTGGGGTAATGGGTAGATGTCGTAGAGAAATACTGAAACTTTACAATGAAAGCCACAAAAAATTTAAATAGTTTGCTTTGAAATTGCTGTGTTCCTCATTGGTGGAAGTAGACAAATGGCCTGAATTATTTTTTCAGAGATATTGTTGGATTAAATTACTTTTAAGGTACCTTCCATTTTTGACATACTATTTCCTTGGGACATAAACTACTTCTACTTTGAGAAAGAAATCAGTTGTATGACCATTTGTGATCCTCTTACAGATTCCTTAGGATCATTTGACTACAGGAGGAAAGGATAGTGTGAGAAAACAAACGTATTAAGTAGAACCTATATTACTTGAGCATAATGGAGCAAATCTCAATGAAAAATCTTTTAATATGTCTCCCTTGGTAGCTTCAAATTTCCTTACTGACACCGTCACAGTCTAATAGCAATCTGATACCTTTCCAGTCCGACCTCTATGTCTGATGCATACCAATCATGACAGAGGGATGCTCAGGGAACAAGACAGTAAGCATGACAATGGACTGATATGACTGATGTTTATAAACGCTAACCTAAGTCTGTCTCTCATGACAGCTTCTCTGATGTGTGTGTAATTCCTATTAAAATGTGTGGTGCATTCAGATGAAAATATACCTTGACTGGACATTGTTTCAGTTTGGAAGATTGAAAAAAAGAACAGCAAGTGTGTTTCTGAAATTATGTTAAAATAGATTCCTGGCCTAGGGAATTCTTAAAAGGTAACTATGTTTTGTTTTTTTTTTCCCTTGAGGACAATCAGTCACAATCAGGTCAGGTTGGCCTTGAACAAGGATCATCTGACAGATGTTTGGTGTCTCATAGTAAGCAAATGAACAATCACTCTAGTGAAGAGTAAATTTATATACAACTTCCAGATGTCCAGGCACATAGCAATATAGGCAAGGGTCATTTACCTCTAATTTCATTTCAATACAATTCCATTTAATAAATATTAAATAATATTAAGTACTTCCAATTGGCAAGTCATTATACTAAGTATAGCTTAAAAGTATATATACATACATAAATGCACAAATATATGTATTCTACATGTGTAAGTATATGTGTGTATGAGAAAGAGGTGGGAATAGAGTGAGATATGTGTATATAGATACTACTAATAGGAATAATGGAATAAATATAAAAATGTAGAAAATATGTGAATAATTAAAATATGACTTCAATTTTGAAAGAAGAGGAAGACTAAAACAAAAAAGGGAGGGGTGGAGCCAATATGGCGAAATGAAGGGATGGAGTCTTAGGAGCTCTCTGATAAAAACTCATAAACTAAGGACTCTAAACTTTCGAGAGACAGAACCCACAAAGGGACCCAGTGAGGCAGTTCTCCTACTCAAGGTAACCTGGAAAAGAGCAGAAAGGCTCTGCTCACCGGGGTAGGAGGGGTGACCCGCCAGAGGGGTGGGCCTCCAGAGCCAAAGAACTTCAGCCTCCCAGAGGCAACCCCAGGGCGCTGGGAGCCTCAGCTCACAGCAGTGGGGGAGTCTCCTGAGCTGTACCCGGGGCAGCACCGGCACAAAGTGGGGGAACAGCTGGGGACCTCTGCCAGAGCAAGCACATGGAACCCAGCCCTCAGGGCACACAGCCAGCAGCCTGGTCTTTCAGCAGCCTAGACCAGGAAACAGAAGCAGGCCAAGCAGGTAAGCAGCAGCCCCCAGGGCATGAACCCATTGAGCTGAAGGAGGGGAGTAAAGAGAGACTGCAGAGCTCTGTCCTCTGCCCCTGGAACAGGACTCTGTGGCTCTGACCACATTCAGATCCTGATCCTAGTCTAGGCCCCCCCATAGAACAACAGGGCCCCCCACCTCAGCCCCGTGACAGAGGGGGGCGCTTATGGTCATTCACAGACCAGGAGGGAGGACAGAACCTCACACACTGAGAGCCTTGTGGGAGTGTCCCAAAAACTCAGGAAGCACCCCCAAAAAACAGGCTTAGGCTGGGAAAATGAGCAAGCAAAGAAACAAGAGGAAGACCATCGAGAAATATTTTGCAAATGAGCCCAAGAAGGATCAAAATACTCAGTCTGAAGATGAGGAAGCACAAGCTCCTGCATCTAAAAACTCCAAGAAAAACAGAAATTGGGCTCAGGCTATGATAGAGCTCAAAAAAAGACTTTGAAAATCAAATGAGGATAGTTGGAAGAAAAACTGGGGGGAAAAGAAAGGAGAGAGATGCAGGAAAAACATGAAAATGAAGTCAGCAGCTTAGTCAAGGAAATCCAAAAAAATGCTGAAGAAAATAGCATGCTAAAAACCAGCTTAGGTCAAATGGATAAAACAGTTCAAAAAGTTATTGAGGAGAAGACTGCTTTAAAAAGCAAAATTGGCCAGATGGAAAAAGAGATAAGAAAATTCTCTGAGGAGAACAAATCCTTCAGACAAAGAATAGAATTCAGGGAGATTGATGAATTTAACAGAAATCAGGAATCAATACTTCAAAACCAAAAAAATGAAAAATTAGAATAAAATGTAAAATATCTCATTGAAAAAAACAACTGATATGGAAAACAGACTTAGGAAAGATTATTTGAAAATTATTGGAATACCTGAAAGTCATGATCAGGAAAAGAGCCTTGACATCATTTTCAAAGAATTACTACAGGAAAATTGCTCTGATATTCTAGAAGCAGAGGGCAAAATAGAAATAGAGAGAATCCACCAATCCCCCAGAGAAAGAGATCCCAAAAAACCAACCCCTAGGAATATTATAGCCAAGTTCCAGAACTCCCAAGTCAAAGAGAAAGTATTACAAGCAGCTAGAAGGACACAGTTCAAATATCATGGAGCTGCAGTCAGGATCACACAGGACTTAGCAGCAGCTACATTGGAAGCTCATAGGGCTTGGAATACAATATACTGGAAGGCAAAAGAGCGTAGAATGCAGCCAAGAATGAACTACCCAGCAAGGCTGAATGTCTTCTTCCAGGGAAAAAGATGGACTTTCAATGAACCAGGGGAATTTCAAAGGTTCCTTTTGGAATGGCCAGAGCTGAACAGAAGGTTTGATCTTCAGATACAGGACTCAGGTGAAGCATGGAGATTGGAGGAGAGGGGGGAAATATGAGAGACTTAATGAGGATGAACTGCATGTATAGAAAAATGATACTGATAATATTCATATGAACCATCTCATTTAATAGAGCAGGTAGAAGGAGCTTTTATAGTTGCAGCACAGGATAAAGCTGAATTGAAAGATAAAATATGGTGTAAAAATGGAGTTAAAAGGAAAAAAGGGAAATGGAATCGGAGAAAGAAAAAGGAGAGGGGGAATAGTACAAGATATTTCACATAATAAGATTTTTTTATTACAATGAGCTATTGCAGTGATATGGAAGGGGAGAGGCAAGGGGGAATGAGGGAAACTTTGCTCTCATCAGAGATGGCAAGGAGAGGAAACAGCAAATATACTCAATGGGGTATAGACATCTGGAGTAAGAAGGAGGAGGGAGCAGGGGTTAGGGGTGGGGATGTGAATAAAGGAAGAGAGGATGGACCATGGGGGGAGAGTGGTCAGATATAACACATTTTCTTTTTTACTTCTTGCAAGGGGCTGGGATTGGATGGCCTGCCCAGGACCATGGGGCCAGGTGGATTCTGGGCCTAAGGGGTGGTATGGGGGCTCAGGGCTTCTTGGCCCCAGGACCAGGGATCTGTCTGCTGCGCCACTCAGCAACCCTACAGCAGAGTCACAATGAAAAGAGAGAGAAAATATAGTACATGGTAGTGGAGAAATAAGAAAGGAGGGAGTTGCGATCAGCAATGGACATGTTGGGAAAATATGGAAGTAACTTTTGTGATGGACTTATCATAAAGAATGTGATCCACCCACAACAGAATTGATGGTGTGGGAACAAAGAATGAAGCACGTTTTTTGTTATTATTATTTGGGGGAGGGTGCAGGGCAAGTGGGGCTGGGTGGCCTGCCTGGGGCCACATAGCAGGGTGATCTTTGGGTGTCTGGGGGTGATTCGGACCCAGGTGCTCCTGGCTCAAGGGCCAATTGTCTGTCTGCCACCCAGACACCCCTACTATTATTACTATCTTATTTTATTTTGGTTCTTTTTTTTTCTTCTTTTTGGTTTTTGCAGGGCAGTGGGGATCGGGTGGCTTCCATGTCACATGGCTGGGTGATTATTGGGTTTACGAGGCTGGATATGGACTCAGGTGCTCGTGGCTCCAGGGCTGGTGCTTCATCCATTGTGCCACCTGGCCATACCTACAATTATTACTATTATTTTTTTTAATTTTAATTTTTTTCTCTCCCCTTTACTTTTTCACCCAAGCAAATCTTTGTATATTCATGGGGGGAGAGGTACTTTGTTTACTTGTAAACAAGTATATTTTATTAATGTAAAAAAAAAACATTTGTACAAAATGAGAATACAAAATAAATTAAAAAGAAACAAATAAGGTCAAGGGATAGGAGCATTTATTTCAGAAGGAAAATTATAGTGAATGAATGAACAAATGAAAAACTGCTTACTATCAAGCACTGTTGTCAGTTCTAAAATTTAAAAAATAGAAGCTTAAAAGATAAAGCATATTTCTATGGTGCTCAGAATGGAATTCAAAATATATGGGTAGTTAGAGTTAGCAATTGAGGGCATATAGATAGAAAAGATAGATATGTGATTTAGATACAACTTGAATATACCAAAACATTACCATGAGCAAGAAAGAAAAAAGTTCACTAGTCAGTAAGTCAATCAACTATAATTTTAAAATGTCTATTTGGTCAGGCATAGCAGATGCAAAGACTGGATAAATGGGACTACATATACTGGTAGGAGAAGAACAAAGGTGAGAGTGGAAGTCATAATTTTGAGACAGCTAGGAAATTAGATGGTTGGTGGGCACTTATAAGAACAGGTAAATGTCCATCTATAAGATGATGTCATCTAAAGGTCATGTGTTTTGTTTTCTGACAGGTAGAAAGGAGGGAGGATGCTGTTTAAAAGTAAGACAAAAATCATAGAAACAATATAATCTTGGTTATCTATGGAATGTGTGAAGATGAATGGAATGGCAGGTCAAAAATGGTAGTTTGGGTCTAGAGTCTTAGTCTTACTGAATAAATAATTTTAAATCATTGATTGAATTCCTTTTATGATGTGAACCCTAAACTAAATGCTAGGTATACAAAGATGTAAAGGAAACAATACCTTTTTTTTTAGGTTTTTGCAAGGCAAATGGGGTAAAGTGGCTTACTGAAGGCCACCCAGCTAGGTAATTATTAAGTGTCTGAGGTTGGATTTGAAGCCAGGTACTCCTGACTCCAAGGACAGTGTTCTATCCACTGTGCCACCTAGCCACCCCTAAACAATACATTTTTAACAATGAATTTATATGATAAAAATGAAACAAGAGAGGATCCAACTGCAGGACAGATAACAGGATTCAGACACCATTCAGGTGAATTTATACCTCTGTACTGAGGAGTCAGCAACATTAAGTTAACTACTTCATCTTCATTGAAAAGGAGAAAGGTCCATTGGAAAGTGACCCATTTGAAATTGGACGTAATGGCAGAGAGAGAATTCAATGTTCCCTAAAAACTCTGATAGATGTGAGGCAGAACTTTTGAGTTTCCTTTGATGTACAAGGAGAATCAATATTTGACTTAGATATGGAAATAAATGGAAAAAAAGGATCATGAGTCATTAGGAAGCAATTTTAGGCTAGAATTTAGGAGACTTGTGGCAGGAGAAATAGAATGCAGAATCTCTTGACACAGGCTCTTGCTGCTTCAAAATTCATTGTGTACCTGGAGAAGAAATGAAGAATCAACACCCCCCCCCCCTCACAGAAAGAAAACTTAATTAGTTTATATCTCAAAGTAACTAGAAACTAATTCCTCTTTTTTCCCCTTGACTCCCTTCTTTCTTTTCTTTTTCCCTCCTTCCTCTTATAATTTACAATTGAATACATTACCAAAGAAATATATTACCAATATTTTAACCCAATTATGAGTTTTTTTCTAATTTGGCTGCATTAGTTTTGTTGGTATAAACTGTTTTTACAAAATGAAAGTTATCTATTTTGCCTCTGATTTAACTATCATCTGTTTGATTTTATATTGTTCTATAGATATTACAAGGAACTTCTTACCTGCTGTACCAATTTTCTTTTATTCTTTTTTTGGGGGCATGGTAAGGCAGTGCAATTAAGTGACTTGCCCAAAGTCATACAGTTGGGAATTATCAAGGGTCTGAGGTCAGATTTGAACTCAGGTCCTCCTGACTACAAGTCTGGTGCTCTATTTGTTACACTACCTAGCTATCCCCTTTATTAATTTTCTAATATCACCTTGTATGTATAAATCATGCATCTATTTTGTACTTGTCCTGATATACAATGTGTGCTATTGGCTACTTTACTTTTCTCCCAGACTTTCTAGTTTCCTCAAAAGTTTTTTATTAAATAGTTAGTTCTCAACCCAGCAAGTTGGTTCTTTGTGTTTTTCAAATACTTGATAACTGTGATCATTTGTTTCTGTATATAAATTTTTGTCTCTTCAGATGAATTTTGATATCGTTTTTATCTATGTAATTATTTTATTGTTTGTTTTGTGCATAAACTTATTTACTTATCAGCAGCACCAGTAGAGTCTACATTTGCATCTTTATAACTTTGGCTTGGACAATCCAAGAGAAAATAATATTTCTCCAAATATTTAAATATATTTTCCTTTTTTAAAACAGTGTTTTGTAATTGAATTCACATGAATATTTTGTGATTCTTGGCATGTAGGTTCCCAAATATTTTAAACTTTCTATATTTATTTTAAAGTGAATGTACTTTTCCATATCTTCCTCCTGGATTTTGACCCTGCTAATCATTTTGTAGCTTTATGTTAAAGGTAACAGTTTTGCTAGAGTTCTCTTAAATTTTTTGAATCTTTTTTTAGCTTACAGGGTTCTCAAATTATTTGCAAAACATGATTGTTTTAATTCTCTATTTCACAAGTTTATCCTTACCTTTTTGTTGTCTAATGGCTGTAACTAGCATTTCTAGTGTAAACTTAAATAATAATGGTAGATGAATGGTGAACCAACTCAAGGTCAAAATGTGTCCAGAATTTAGACATAAAGGGCAATACCATAGAACAATTATTAGTGCGAGAATTACTCTATCTGTCAGATATATGGAAGGGGGAGAAATTTATGACCAAAGAAGAAATAGGTTACCTTATATAGCACAAAAAGTATGATTTCTGACTAGATTAATTAAAAAAGTTTTTGCACTATTAAAACCAATACTACTAAGACCAGAAGGAAAATAGAAAGCCAGGAAAAATTTTTCACAGCTATATTTCTGATAAAAATTTCATTTATAGAATGTAGAGAGAATTGAATAAAATTTAAAAGATTACAAATCATTCCTCAATTGATAAATGGTCAAAGGATATAAAGGCAGTTTTTAAAAATTTTATCCATTAAGTTTTATTTTCAAGGATTTTAGGCATGGGTGGAAGATTTGATTAAAGAAACGAGCCAAGAGGGTAATGAAGAAACAATATGTATAAACATCTCAGCACAAAGGATTGTAAGATTTTGACAATCAACCAATCAGGTTATACATTAGTACCTAAAAGGTGTCACTAATTTGATTTATAATTTCTTTATTCTGTTCAGAAGGTCTATTCTTTTTCTTAATTAATTTTTATTAAAGATATTATTTGAGTTTTACAATTTCCTCCCCATCTTACTTCCCTCCCCCTACCCCCCACAGAAAGCAATCTGTCAGTCTTTACTTTGTTTCCATGTTGTTCCTTGATCCAAAATGGGTGTGTTGAGAGAGAAATCATATCCTTAAGGAAGAGACAAGAAGTCTAAGAGGTAACAAGATCAGACAATAAGATATCTGTGTTTTTCTAAATTAAAGGGAAGAGTCCTTGAACTTTGTTCAAAGTCCACAGCTGCTTATCTGGATACAGATGGCACTCTCCTTTGCATACAGTCCAAAATTGCTCCTGCTTGTTGCACAGATGGAATGAGAGAGTCCTTCAATGTTGATCATCACCCCCATGTTGCTGTTAGAGTATAGTGTTTTTCTGGTTCTGCTCATCTCACTCAGCATCAGTCCATGCAAATCCCTCCAGGCTTCCTTGAAATCCCTTCCCTCCTAGTTTCTAAAAGAACAATAGTGTTCCATGACATACATATACCACAGTTGGCTAAGGCATTCCCCAACTGAAGGACATTTACTTGATTTCCAATTGTTTGCCACCACAAACAGGGCTGCTATAAATATTTTTGTACGAGGAATGTTTTTACCCTTTTTCACCATCTCTTCAGGTGTTTCTCATCTGCTCCCTTCTTCCCCTCTTTTACCAAAGGTTTTTTGTACCTCTCAGTGTAATGATATTTACCCTATTCAATCCCCTCCCTCCTCCTGTCTCTTTACTTTCCCCCTTTTTAAGGAGGTACTTTATTTAGATCATTCTATCTAAGTCATAGAAAATGATGAGTGTCTGTCCCTTCTTGTTCAGTATATACTATTGAATAGAGTCAAAATTCCTGAGAGTTATTAAAGTCTTTCTCCCAAGTGGGGTTAAAGTCAGTTACATCTCTTTAGATAGCAGTCTTATGGATAGGTCATGAATGTCCATCATTTCTGGATAGGTATATTCTCTCTGTTACAGTTACAATTCTCAAGATTTATGAGAATCTTTTCCCGCATGCTGGGATATAGCAAGTTTCAACTTACTGGATAGCTTTTTTTTTCTTTTACCGCCCCCCCCTTTTTTTTACCTTTTCATGTGTCTCTTGAACCTCCTGTTTGATGTCCAAATTTTCTGTTTAGCTCTGGTCTTTTCTTCAGAAATTTTTGGAATTCTTCCATTTCGTTAAATGTCCATCCTTTTTTCCCCTGGAAGAGAAGGCTCAGCTTTGCAGGAAAGTAGACTCTTGGCTGCATTCCAAGCTCCCTTGTTCTTCAAAATATCTCATTCCAGGTCCTTCGATCCCTTAATGTTGATGCAGCCAGGTTCTGCATGATCCTTACTGTGGCTCCTTGATATTTAAATTGTTTCTTTCTGGATGCTTGCCAGATTTTCTCTTTTACCTGATAGTTCTGGAATTTGGCCAAAACATTCCTTGGTGTTTTCATTTTAGGATATATTTCTGGGGGGGGGGGGTTGATGTACTCTTTCAGTAACTACTTTGCCCTCCAATTCCATGATATCAGGGCAGATTTCCATTACTAGATCCTGTAATATTAAGTCCAGGCTTTCTTCTCTTCAATGTTTTCAGTAAGTCCTATAATTTTCAGGTTGCCCCTCCTCGATCTATTCTCAAGGTCAGTGGTTTTGTTGATAAGGTATTATATATTTGCTTCTATATTTTCTGTTTTTTGATTTTGTTTAACTGACTCTTGCTGTCTCATGAAGTCATTAGTTTCTGTAGACTCCATTCTTTTTTTTGGGGGGAGGAGTTTTCTTCATTAACCTTTTGCAACTCCTTTTCCAGTTGGTCAATTCTACTTTTGAAAGACCTTTCCATTTGACCAATTGAGGTTTTGAGAGAATTATTTTCTTTTTACATTTGCCCAATTGAGGATCTGAGAGAAATATTCTCATTTTGTAATTGTCCAATTGATGATCTGAGAGATTTTTTTTTGTATTATTCAATTGTACTGTCATAGATTTTGTTTTCTTGTTGCAAGGTATTAATTATCTGTCCCAAATTTTTAAGCTCCTTCCTTATTTCTTCAAGGAAGACTTTCTGTGCTGAAGACCAGATTGTATTCTCCTCAGAGGTTCTGGGTCTTTCTGAGTTAGGGTCTTTCCCTTCCAAGAATTTTTCTATGGATCCACCTTTCCTCTGACCCTTTTTCATTTTTTTTAAGACCTTGAGTTGGGGAGGGGCTGGTTCCCAGGGGCTTGGTATCTCTTGAGGTTTTACTCACTGAGTGCAATTTCTCTGGCTGGCCAGTAGGAGGTGCTGGTTGCTTTCTCTGGAGTGTCTTTGACCTTGATTGAGGCCTTCTCCCTTTGCTTGAAGGGAGGAGTTGGAGCTATTGAATTTTTTTGCCTTCACTAAGTGGTGAGGTTTACCCTGGCCTGAGGTCATTCACTCTCAATTGTCAGCTGGGCTGGTTGTTCTGCTCACACACCTGGGCCTGAGGCAGAAATAGTCTGCAAATGTGTGCTCCAGAAAAAGGCCTCAGCTGTAATGGAGACATGGACTCTGGGTTCCTCCAAACAGAGGAGCCCAGGAATGGTGTCCACAGCTCTCCTGCCCCGGAACTCTTACCCCAGCCCTGTCCACAAACTCCTGGGGGACAGCACCAACACCAGTGCCTCTGCTCCCTAGTTGACTCAAGCCCCTGCTGTCTAACCCCACCGCTGATCCAGTAGGTCCAGCTCTCAGGCCCTCAGACTCCCAGCTCCAATTCAACTGTTAATCTGATTGATCCTGGGCTGATCCTCCCTCTGAACCCAGATTCACCTGCCCAAATTTGGCCAATGTTGCTTGGAGAGACAAATCCTGAGGTAGATGTTCTTTCTCCTGGCTTTTCTTTCCGGGTTTTGTGGGACAGATTTCTTTTAAGAGGTTTGTTTCATGTGATAGATGGGGAAAGATCAGGAGACTATAGAACTGTGCCTGTCTTCTCTCCACCATCTTAGCCAGAAGTCGTAGTTTTCTAATAAAGAAATTAAAGCTATATATAGTTATATGAAAAAATGTTCCAAATCATTACTGATTAGAGAAATGCAAATTAAAACAACTATGTGGAAGCATCTCACACCTATTAGACTGGCAAGATGGCAAGAAGGTAAAAATGATCAATATTGGAGAGGTTATGGGAGGATTGTGACATTAATGGATTGTTGGTGGAGTTGTGGAATAATCCAGCTGTTTTGGAGAACAAAATGGGACTATGCCCAAAGAGCAATAAAACTGACTATTACCAGCAATATCAATACTAGGCCTATAGCCAGAAGAAATTATAAAAAATGGAAATAGTTCCACATGTGCCTAAATATTTATAGCAGCTCTTCTTGTAGTGGTGAAGAAACGGAAACTGAGGGGATTCCAATCATTGGGAAATGGCTGAACAATTATGGTATATGAATGTTATATAGTACTATTGTACTATGAATGGTCAGAATCTAAATTAGCATAGAATGAATTATAGACAGTGATGCTGAGTAAAAGGAAGAAAACCAAAAGAAAATTGTATACATTGACAACACTAGTAGACCTTGATGAATGATGAATCAACAGTACAGGACAATCCAGATGAAGAAAAAGTGAAACAAAATTAGCCAACCTCCCCCCAAATAGATCTGAATGAACAACATGCTCATAGTTTCTTATTTTTATTTAAGGCAGTGGGTTTAATTGACTTGTCCAAGGACACATAGCTAGGCAATTATTAAATGACTCAGGTCAAATTTGAACTCAGGTCCTCTTGACTCTAGAGCCAGTGCTCTATCCACTGTGCCACCTAGCTGCCTCCATCCTCACTTTTTAAAATTTCTCTTTTGATTTTTCCTTTTGATAACTAAGATTTGGTTTTTGACATTGTTAAATTAACCAATAGTTTATGATGTTGTTGTTTCTCATTTTGTTAGCTTTTAATTGTCTTAATACCTTTTTTTATTTTTAGGATTTCTATTTTCCTATTTAATGGAAAGGGGGAATTAGTATGTTATTTCTATTAACATGTTAAAAACAAATTTTATATGTATAATGTTCACTGGATTGTTTGCCACTGAGGGGAGGAGGGTGGGAAGGCAAGATTGGAAGAATTATGTAATTTATAAATATGCATATGCATGTGAATGGATGTCAAAAATCTTTCATAACATGCAATTTGAAAAAATAAAATATCAATTAAAATAGTAATGGTGATAATAATTTTAGCTTTATCCCTGATATTATTTGGGAAATGCTTCTAGAATATCACCATTAAAGATAATGTTTTCATGTAGTTTTAAATAGATATGACATCATTGTGAGGAAAACATAAACCTCATGCATTCTAGTGTTTTTACCAATAAAATGTCACTATTTATCAAAAAAGTGTTTTTTCCTAAATCTATTGAAATATCAGGTTATTTGTTACTTTTTTTTGTTACTGATATGGTCATTTATGCTTATAGATTTTTAAATTTTTAATCATTCCTTCATTTTTGACAAAGATCCATCCTGTTCAAAGAGTATATACAGTTAATCTCCTTATTTTTGTTTAATTTTTAAAAAATGTTCCAATAATGAGTACAGAAATTGGTCTTTAGTTTTCTTTTTATGTTTTTGTTCATTCTGGCTTAGGTATCAGCACCATATTTGCGTCAAAAAAGTAATTGCGGGGGCGTCTCTTTTTCTTCTTTTTTTTTTCAAATAGATTATATCAACTTTTCCATTAGGGATCAGATCTCACAGGCACACACACACACACACACACACACACACACACACACATGCACAAACACACAACCAGAGATACAGACACACATACACAAACATCCTTATGTTTGTTTCCTTCTTTTCTAAGATAAGTTCATATATTAATATATAAGCATTCTATTTTTATTCTGTTAATTAAATATATGTGTATTCTCTTCATTGACTGCTAATTCATCTTATTCATTTTTAGTAAATAAATTTTGGCTTTTGATATTTTTAAATTAATTTAACCAATGATTTATCATTTTTCTGTTTCTTACTTTGCTTAGTTTTAATTGTATTGCTACCTTATTTTTTTAGGATTTCTATTTTGCTATTTAATGGAAAGGGGGAATTCATGTTATTTTTTAGATTATTTTAATTCCAAATTTATTGAGGTGCTGTTTCTATCTTTTATTGTTATATCCAGTGAAAGATAAAACTTTTCCTCTACAGTTTTGTGTGCCTTTCACAATTGTGAATATGATATCTAATTACCATCATAAGATAGATTAAAATAATTGATTATTTTTATGATTTGTTCTTTGACCTCATTGCTTAGGATCTGGTTACTTAATATCCTTTGTACATAAACAAGAAATAAGCAGATCAAAAAAACTTATTGTCAGAAAAAATCTAGACATTATATTTCAAGAAATTAGGAAACCCACTGAGAGTCACATGGAAAAAGATCCCAAGATAAAAATTCACTGCAACATCACAGTTAAGTTTTGTAATTCTTAGACAAAGGAGAAAATAATAATAGCAACTAGAAAAAAAAAAAAGATTGAGTACCATGGAACTATAGCCAGAATAACATAAGATTTAGCAGCGTCATTAAAAGACTGAAGGGCGTGGGGACTTCATATGACAAAGCACAACTGACATCAAGTACAACTTACCCAGCAAAGTTGAGTATAATCCTGAATGGAAAAAAAAGGATATTTGATGAACTAAAAATACTTTATTTGAAAAGAACAGACCAAAACTGAAAGCAAAATTTGACCTACTAGATTTAGGAGAAACAAAAGAAGAGAAAAATTAAAGATCAAATATCAAGGATTTCATAATGTACTTCTTATAAATACAATAAGGAATAAGAGGATAAGGAGGGAAGATAAAGGAGGGTTTCTTAGATGGGAGAGAGAGAGAGAGAGAGAGAGAGAGAGAGAGAGAGAGAGAGAGAGAGAGAGAGAAGGAGGGAGGAGGGAGGGAGAGCAAGAGAATAGAAGGAAAATAGTAATTTCTAAGAATTAATGTGATTAGGATAAAGTTACCCATCGAACCAAACTGGACAGCATAATGCATTCAAAAACAAAATCTGCAAGATACACTTGCAAAAAACACATTATTAAATGAGAGATATAAATAGAGTTAAAAATTTAAAGGGTTGAAGTAGAATTAATTATGAGTTTTTAGTTGTAAAAAAAACTGGGGTAGTAATCATGATATCCTTCAAAGTTAAAGGTAAAATAGATTAATTAAAGGAAATAAATAGGGAAATTATAATAAAATATAGCATAATAATGAAGCAATTTCTTCACTAAAGCTCTATGCATCAAACACTTAAATGAATAATAGATAGGAACTTAAAAATTTCCCTCTCAGAACTAGAAAACTGTAACAAAAAATACCTATAAAAGGAGTCAAGGGGATAACTAGAATTTTAGATTTTAAAAAAATATATTTCTGGAAAGAAATGAATGGAAATAGAAAACAAGTCACATTTTCTGCATTTTTGTGAGATTATTATGCCCTGGTATATTGGCAATTTCTGTGAAAATGTCATATACTGCTGAGATTTAGATATACCCCATTCTATTATCATACAATATTCTACAAAGGAAATATTTAACTTTTTCTAAAATTCTGTTGATTTTTTAATTTACATTATTTTTAGAATTATCTTGCTTTTAATAGGGTAACTTGTGGTTCTCATAAAATAGAGTATTACTATTTTTTCTATCACTCAATTCTCTTATACTTTAAGAATTTAAATAATATATATTTGAATACAAAATATTTGAATAATATACTAATACTACACAAGAACTCTTGTGATGATGAAAATACTGAGAGGTTGTTACATCCTCTCCACATATAAAAGAAACAAACCTGTCTCCTTTAGTCTTTTGCTGAATTTTTTCCTGATGCTCACATTTTGTATCTCATGGGTCCTGTATTTGAATATCAAATTTTATATTTAGTTCTATCCTTTCCATCGGGAATCCTTGAAATCTCACTTATTATGACTATTAAACATGCATGTTTAGTATTAATATCAATTTGTTAGGTATAGTACCTTTTAGAAAAGTGGATTATCCATGTTTATATTTTAATATTTCAATTTTTTTTACTTTGTCTGCAATCATAATGGTTTATTTCAGTTGAAGCAAAAGTGAATCCTCTCCCTTATCTTTAAGTGAATTAGATGAGAATAATATTATGTAGATTTTGAGTTGGTTGGTAATCAGATAATAAAGAACATCAAAAGTTAGTTTGCAATTCAGTTTTGATAAACCTAAGGAAACTCTCTGGTGAAGAAACCCAGAGATATCTTGGATTCTATGATGATTAACATTTAAAACAGTGGTTTAAAGAGCTTGTACATAATGGACTTATGAAATTTAGGGATTGTACAAAACTGGAAGAGATAGTTAATATCTTGACTTGAAATTAGCATTTAAATAAACTTTAACAAGATGATACCTTGCAATAATTTATATTTATATAGTCCATAAAATATTTTTATAACACATTATGTGCTTTATTAAATGTACGGAACAACAATTCAAATGTAACAAAATAAACTCAAGAGACATAAATGTCAAGTCCTACAGTTAGGTTCAATATTTTAACTTGAATAGGTAGAAACAGGTAGAGATCTATTTAGTAACTAAATCACCAAAAAAAATATTTCAAAATTTATTATTTTTGTAACTCATTAAGCTTCCTCTCACCATAACTCTTCAAGGTGAGGTTCATTGTGAATGCATTTCAGATGCTATAGAGTGGAAATTTAAAAGCATCAAGACATGGGATACACCAACTTCTAAAGTTTAAATGACCCATTTCTGGAGATGGAGTAAAATCTCTTTCTTAGCAAAGGAAGTCATAATGTCATGGTGGAAAGAGTACTGGATTTAATCCCAAATAATCTAAGTTGAAGTAATGATTCTAGTATTTTCCTTCCTGTGTAAGAAAAGTGTTAAGCTTCAAAGTACCTCTTTGTTTTATTTTGGTTTTTTTTTGCAAGGTGTTGGGGTGAAGTGACTTGCCCAAGGTCACACAGGTGTCTCAGTTTGGATTTAACCTCAGGTCCTCCTGACTCCAGGGCCAATGCTCTAGCACACCATCTAACTGACCCCAACCTCTTTGTCCATAAGTAAGAAGAGATGGTTTGATTACATGCTCTCAAACGTGACATAATATTCTTTTACTTAATTAAATAGAATAGATATGATTATCTCAAATTGCTTTAAACAATCTGAGATAATGAGTAGAAGAAGGAACTCTTAAGCATTCATTGAGATATACTTGAATATTATATTCTTCTTCCAATGAATGAAGGTAAAAAGATGAATTTTACATATTTATGCATAATAGAAGCTTTTAGATACTAAGCATGTATAAAACTGTTAAATTTACCTTGCACCATTACCTACAACCAAGTGTGATTTACTCTCATCATTCTAAACCTAAATTTTCAACAATACTGAAAAACAAAACAAAACATTACATCTAGTTTGAAATGAATTAAAGGGAATTCTGTTTGAAAACATTTCAGGGTGTTTAATTAATTGATATTCTGATTTGAAAGGACTGTTTTCCCAGATCACTAGAATTATTAGTGTGTGGTCAGAATCCAAAAAGAAGAAAAACCAGGAGTAATTTGCTTTTGATCTATATGCAACTGGGATCAATTTCTCTCCTTTCATATTCACATTCTGGTTAGGATGACTTTGACTCAGAGAGTAATTTAGTCTCTAAGAGTTAAATAAGGATTTGAAGTAGGTAGATTCTTGTGAGTATGTCTTGGTATGTTGTTTCTTCAGTGACTCAAACAATATATTGTTATGTGTCCTGTTATTTGAAAGAAGTAATGAATGGGCTAGAAAATAAAATTAGCATTTCTAAAGGTTTAAGGGATTTTAAAATGACCTTGAATGACTCCACAATACAACAATAGAATATCATCTTATCTAAAGCAATAATAACAGTGAGGCAGAATGATGTTATGAATAGAATCCTTGTTTCAGATTAAATGCCTAGGATCAAACTCCACAAGTGACATAAACTAAATGAGCAATTTACCTCTTAGTGCTCTATACAGTTACTTAACATTACAAATTGAAAAGTAGGTCATCATCAACATTGCTTTCCTCACTAAAACATTTATTTACTGGAAATTTCCCATTTTAATAAATTCACAATTTTGGTATATATTTTCAGATAAATATATACTAATATAATGTAGACATAGTTATCCATAGCTAGCTATAGAGCTACAGATATACATATGTATATTTATTACATAAATATTTAGCTATATTTAATATAGGGCAAAATATTTGCTGTATATATACTCTGCAAAATCATTATGTAGCCAATTTCTGCTTGATCCTCACAGCTATGAGAATTAGATATTAATATCCCCATTTTACATTTGAGGAAGCAGACTAATAAAATAAATGATATACCAAAGGTTCTAATAGCTATTAAAAATTTTAGGAAGAAAGTGATTTAAATAGTTACCTATTTCTTCCCCATTTATAGCAGGATGATTTTGAAAAGAAAATATTTTAATGTACATGAAAGCCTTTTAAGAAACTGAAAATTGCTATACAATTGTGAGGCACATTTAAGGTAAGTGCACTATATCTGTTGTTGTATTGTTCCATCTTTCATTCTAAAGGGGACCAATAATATCACATGGGGGATATATTAATGAGCACATGCAGTAAAAATAATAATTAGATTAAATATGTGTTAACCTTCAGTTGTCTTAATCCTTCAGAAATAGAAAAACAGTTTTAAGTTAACATCCTTCCATTCTCTTAGTTCACAGATTAAACAGGTGTTTATGGGGAGCCTGAAAAGAAAGTCAAACTCTCAACTATACAGCTCTGAAAAGTTTTTTTTTTAATTTCCCACTACTATTAGAAAGAAGGATCTGAAAAGGTATCACTGACTTGTCCACCAAAAGAAAGGTGTGACTTCCAACCTAGGATGGGAAATTGATATCAGATTAAAACTACTAGGAAATATGTCCAAAACATTATGCCTGACAGGATGACTCCTCTCAACTCAGGATCTTTGTTTCTTATCTGTTCTGTCAGGACCTCTATAAATGTGAAACTTCCATTTGGTATATCAGCATACCAGATGACCTTTGATATCAGTTATCAGATATTAATGATCCCTATAGTTTAAAACCTTGTGGTTCTAATTATTTTTCCCCTCTGGTTTATTTCGAAATTGAGCTATGGCCTTCTTGAATGAATCCACTTAACTGAACTTCTGTCCAAAAAGAGTTCACAATTACTGCTTATCCTGTCTGGTACCTTATTTTAAGTATCTGTTTGTTTTTTTTCAAAAAGATCAAACTGATTACTGTTTCCATTATTGAGGTATGGGTTTTATCTGTGATTATATTTATTTTTCTGTGTTTATATTTATTACAATTTTTATCATGATTTTTCTTAGCTTGAAAATGTGCCTAAATATTATACTTAGAGGTTACTATTTGAGAAAATTGTTCATTGTAAATCTCTGAGAGAATCTGAAAAATCCTTAGTTCATTAACAATGTATGTGGAATGAATGTTGAGGAACTTATTACCCCTCTCCTCCTTTCTCTCTGTCTCTGTCTCCCTCTCCCCTGCCTTCTACACACACACACACACACACACACACACAAACACACAAACACACACATCTGGTATGAGTAATGTATTTTTGATTAAAAAGCAGATTTAAGAAAACATTTTATTTTGTATTATACACTTTCAATTATGACTACCTCTAGGGATGTCTCTTGTAATACATGAAGACAGTAAGCCAAACCCCAAATACTTTGACCACATTTGAAAGTACATGTGAGGGGCGGCTAGGTGCCGTAGTGGATAAAGCACTGGCCTTGGAATCGGAAGTACCTGGGTTCAAATCCGGTCTCAGACACTTAATAATTACCTAGCTGTGTGGCCTTGGGCAAGCCATTTAACCCCATTTACCTTGCCAAAAAACCTAAAATAAAAGTGCATGTGACAATCTTCACAACTAGGAGTTTTGATAAAGGTCTCATTTCTAAAATATATAGAGAATTGCATCAAATTTATAGGATTTCAAGTCATTCCCCAATTGATAAATGGTGAAAGGATATGAGTAGACAATTTTCAAATGAAGAAATTAAATTTATATATAATCATATGAAAAATGCTCCAAATTATGATTGATTAGAGAAATGCAAATTAAAACAGCAATGAGGTAGCATCTCACACCTCTTAGATTGACCAAGCTGAGAAAAAGCAAAAGTGATCAATGCTGGAGAGGTTGTGGGAGGATTGGGATATTGATGTATTGCTGGTGAGGTTCTGAACTGCTCCAACCTTTCTGGAGAGCAAAATGGAACTATGCCAAAAGAGCAATAAAACTGTTCATACCCTTTGATCTAAAAATTCCAATTATAGTTCTATAATCCAGAAGAAGTTATAGAAAAAATGGGAAAGTCCTGCCTTTCCAAAATATTCATAGTAGCTCTTTCTGTAGTAGCAAAGAATTGGAAATTGAGAGGATACCCATCAATTGAGGAATGGCTATACATGTTATGGTACATGAATACTATGGAATAGTATTATTCTATAAGAAACCATAAATGGTCTGACTCTAGAGAAGCATGGAATGACTTACAGGATCCAATGCTGAATGAAGGGAGCAGAACCAAGAAAACAATGTAAACAACAACAACAACAACATTATGAGATGAAGAACCTTGATGAAAGTAGCTCCTCTCAGCAGTTCAGAGCGCTAGGACAACTGTATTAGTTTGGATATGGACAATGTTTTCCTCAACCAGTGGAAGAAAAACTAAACAAAACAAAACACACACACCAAAACAAACAACTTTACAGAATCTGAGGAATACTTTATAAAAATTATTTCTTTCTCTTAATCCTAATTCGTCATATTAAAAATAACTGAACTATAAATATTTTCATTAAAAATATGTATGCAAAATGCTAACCTGCTATTCACCACTGCGGGGGTTGGAAGGGAGGGTGGAAGGAAATTTGTGCATATGGATGAAAATTTAAAAAGAGAGAATGCATGTGATGTCTCACATCAATAGTATTTAGACAATCTATAAATCATAGATGATCATTGTCATGTTCATATCTCTTATAATTTTTAAGTTTACCTTTAGAGTATTTCATCCTATAAGTTAACAATTCTCATTTAATTCTAAAAACATAATATATTACTGCTTTATAATGTTGATGTTATATTATATATTCCCTTGCTTTAGCTTATTATATCTATATCACTTCGTGTAAGTTGTTCTATATGTCTTTAAAATGTTCTATTACTACAGTACTCATAGTATAAACATAATTCATCTTATTGATATGATACAATGTAATTAGCCATTCCTCAAGTGATGGATATACAAGATTTTTTGGCCATTACAAAAAAAATCCCTGATATAATTTTGATAGGATCTTTTGTTTTCTTTAATTTCTTTTGCATATGGAATTAGAAGTGGTATTGCTGAATCAAGGGGTAGGAACATTATATAAATTACATATTTATAAACTTTTTACATACAATTCCAAATTGCTTTTAAGAATATATGTTCGCAGGGGCAGCTAGGTGGCGTAGTGGATAAAGCACTGGCCTTGGAGTCAGGAGTACCTCAGTTCAAATCCAGTCTCAGAAACTGAATAATTACCTAGCTGTGTGGCCTTGGGCAAGCCACTTAACCCTATTTGCCTTCCAAAAACCTCAAAAAAAAAAAAGAGAATATATGTTCACATTTAAATATCCATTAGCACTATGTTAATGTCTGTTTTCTCAATATTTATTGTTTTTCCTTCTTTTTAACTTTGCCAATCTGATGTGAAATAGAATATTAAAACTGTCTTTATTTTGGATTTCTATGTCTAAAGGATAATGGTAATAATAGGTGAAGGAAATTGGAATGTTTTTATCACTTTGTGGATAAGGAACTTGATATATAATATTGGATTTTGATTCTTAAATTAGTTCATTGTTTATTATGTGTAAGATATCTGAAATATCTTTAAAAAACAAAATGGTAAACTATATAGCATTAGAACTTGGTGAAACCTATAGACCTTAGCAGATTAGAAAACAATCCCAGATCTAATAAATCATTTAAAAGATGAAAAGAAGTTATTATAAATTAAAACTTAAAGGAAAAAGTGAGGCATAAGATCTTAAACCTCATCTATTAGATACCCCATTTTAAAATGAAGGAAACAAGACTATGGTAGAAGAAATAGCTTTATCTATATTTCTGTTTGTCCGGTCCATGGAAAGCACATCAATAGTTGTGACTCATTTGGATTGGTTATTGTGTTAAAACATCACTCTTTAGATTCAATGATCAATTAGGAAAAAATAGTTTAAGATGATGAATCAGATATATGGTTATAGGCAGTTAGGTAGGACAGTAGATGAAATTCAGGACTTGGAGGGAGGAAAACTCGAGTTCTATTCTGGTCTTAAAAAATCTCCTTTTGAGTGATTGTGAACAAGTCATTATTCTGTATTTCCTGATTTATGATGTACACTTAAAAATAGCATCTACCTCACAAGCTTGTTTTAAAGATCAAATGAGTTAATATACTTTTTTCTTGCAAACCATAAAGTACTATATAAATGCAAGCTAATATTCTATAAGACAGAAAAATTGAAATTATAAAAATAAGAAGGCAATAATTAAAATTCAAGAATCTTTAGATATATAATATTAAATTTAATTTCAGGTATGTTGAGTTTTATATTTACAAAGTATTTCATTCATAGCAACTCCTTGGAGGAATAAGCAAAGTGTTATTATTCATTGTTTATAGAAAACAAAAGAGGTATTCAGAGAAGTCTATCTAAGGTCACAAAATTAGAATATGAAATGGCACCCCATTCCCCTCTGCTCCTGGCTTAACTCCTCTTTACCTTTCACCAATCACCATGCTTACTATTGAATTGAGAATAGGGCTTTGCACAGGGCTACTAAGAACATAGCAGAAATCTAGCTAAGCAAGAAGACAAGTAAAATACTGCATCCATAGGACACAACTGGGTCAAGTATAGGAAGAGCTGGTGTAGTGGTAAAGAGGTAATTACTGTTAGTCGAGAGTTGTAAGACTCAGAATCAGAGTCAGAAAGTTTGGAAGTTTCAAAAATAGTGAAATAGCTCTATTTATAGAGAAATTAGTGTATGCGATCCATATTTTGTACTCTGCCATTTATATAGATATTGAATTCACCAGGATATCAAAGAGTATTTATTTCTTCTAGCTACCTTAATCAGGTTCAAGTAGCAGCATCATGGATTCTGTCATAAATGATTACATTTGAATATTGAGACTGATTGGACTGATTTTGGTAAAGGACCTAGGTCAACAAATAAGAACAAAGTCAAGGCTTGGAAACAAGCTTTTATGGGCAGTGATTACTAACCAGAAACTCAGACCCAGGAACCAAAAGTTCAGGACAAGCTAAGAGTGGAAAATTGGCCTGTGAGAGACTAAGGCTCATTTGAACAAGAAAGGATTATAAAAAACAACCCCAAAACACTAGAGATTGGTGTAGCAAGATCTGAACAGAAGCTGTAGAGTGATGAGACTAATTGAACCCTAACCAAAAATTATTTACTTTTCCAATATTATTTTCCTTCTATTTTTTCATTTTAAAATATATGTGTATATATATATATATATATATATATATATATATATATAAATTCCATTTAAAAATATCGAGACCCTTATGCTCTACCTCCCTTCTTTCCTTCTTATTTGAGAAAAGAAATTGTTTGGTAGACATTAAATATGTGAAGTTATGTAAATTATATTTCTTTCATTTTGTGAAAGAAAACACAGACACTCTCCCCAAGCCCCCAGAAATACCCAAAGTAAAATAAAGTTAAAAAAAGAATGTTTCAGACTCTATCAATACATTTTCTGAAGGTAAATATAACTTTTTCATCATGAGTTTTTTGGGATTGTCTTAGATTCATTATATTGATTAGAATTGCAAAGTCATTCATAGTTGATAATTATTATACCTTAATACTGTTACTATGCACTATGTTCTCCTGCTTCTGCTCATTTCACTTTGCATCAGTTCATTATATCTTTCCAGGTTTTATTCTGAAAGCTTTCTGTTCATTTCTTATAGCACAATAGTATTTCTTCAAAATCATAAACCACAATCTGTTTATCATTCTTGATCTGTGAGAAATTTTCAATTCTTTGCTACCATAAAAAGAGTAATCTAGAAATATTTTGTATGTAAAGGTCATTTTTCCCTGAAAAAAAAATCTATGTGATATAGACCTAATATTGCTATTTCTGTGTTAAAGAGTATGCACAGCTTTATTGCCTTTGGGGCATAGTTGCAAATTGCTTTTCAGAATGTTTGGACCAATTCACAACCACAAAAATACATTAGTGTTTCAATTTTCTTACATCCCCTTCAATATTTGTCATTCAAAGTTTCATTTTAAAGAAGATTTATACATCCCCTAGCCCAGGACTAGAATAATAATTGAAAAGCCGTGAACTTCATAGGAGATAACCTACCAAAAAAAAAGTCAGTAGCAAAATCCATGTCCTCAAAAGTCACAATGTGCACAAATTTGTCAAGGGACAAATAGAAGGTAACTTCAGTTGTTAATGTATGTAGGTCATTTGTTTTCATTAAGCATCAATATGGTAAGTAACAGAAAGACCACATCTGGAATTTTATATTATTTATTGCATTATTTGGTTTTAAGGGAATAGTGAAAAATGGAGAGTTTCAAGAGGACAAAAGAGTTAGTAAACAGTTTAGTTTGATAGTTTGCAATGGATGGATGTACCTTATTGTGCAGTTGAAAGTAGCCTCTTTTCTTTATATACCAGAAGTGTCTATAGCTTTAAAACTACCAATATCTCTCTTTCTTCTGGTAACCAGTGATGAAGAACTCTTTCAATAATAGTGGGTAACACTAAGACATAAATGGAGAAGGGACTGAGGATCACCTTGCTCTTGAATTCTCTTCTATTTCATTTGTCTTCTACAATTATAGATGTAGAATGTAGAGTCCCTAATACAGGAGTATGAACTATGGAAATCTTGGAGTTGAGGCTGACTGTTGAAGCTTACCAGCAGGGAAGTCTAGAAAAGTTCCCCCTATCAAAGGGATTTAAGGAGGTCATACTTCAGACTTTAACTTGATGAGACAGTTATATTAAAACTGAATAAAGCTGTGAAAATAATACCCCTTTTCTTCAAAAAGGACAAGGTGACAAGGTAAGGTTATAGGGAATATATTGTTGAAACACTAAAAATTTAATGTTTATTGCTATTAATCTTTTAAAGTAATTATTCCTCTGTAAAAGCTAATGCTAATCAGTTGAAATGAACTGGAGATTTTGAACTTCTAATATTAGGGAGTTTAATTGGTGATGAATCTTCAATGAACTCAGTAGGCTAGAGATCTTTTTTTTAGTTTTTTTCCAAGGCAAATGGGGTTAAGTGGCTTGCCCAAGGCCACATGGCTAGGCAATTATCAAACATCTGAGACTGGATTTGAACCTAGTTACTCCTTTCTGCAGGGCCAGTGCTCTATCAAATGTGCCACCTAGCCAGCCCTAGAGATCTTTGAAAGAAGAGGGAAAATGTAACAAATGTAGCCCCCCAGATATTAGGGGTCAAATAATCATTTTAAAAATGGGAATTAAGGGGGAGGCTAGGTGGTGCAGTGGATAAAGCACCGACCCTGGAGTCAGGAGAACCTGGGTTCAAATCCGGCCTCAGACACTTAATAATTGCCTAGCTATGTGGCCTTGGGCAAGCCACTTAACCACATTGCTTTGCAAAAACCTAAAAAAGAAAACAAAAAATGGGAATTAATAGTATAATAATAGTAATAATAATAATAATGATCTATTGCCTATATCTAAGGCAATATTGTTGTATTAAAAAGTATTTGACTAGGGATTTGCAAATTTTTAAGTGGTATATAAAGGTAATCTATTATTTTTAGTTGTCATATCTTGCAAAAAAAAGAGGTAATGGTGCCCAGAAAATAGGAAGGCATTAAAGCTTTAAGAGAGTCTACTATTGTCACAGAGTCTTTTATAAAACCTAAGCCCATCAATGAAAAATACTTTTTATCCATCACATGTTAATGATATAATTATGTGCCTAATTTAGTAAAGGAAACAAAGAAGCCAAACAAATTCACAGAATTGCAGAGATAAAAGGGATATTGAAGAACATCAAGTATAGTATAATAGAAACAAGAAATCCTCAGATTAAAAAGAGGTGATAAGAATATAGACCAGTCCAGGCTTACTTTGATAGGTAGGTTTATTCACAATTTAGGAAATTAAATTTTAGAATATTAGAATTTTAATGTCTGGGTCATGATACAGCTATTGCCTACCTTTTGGTTATCTTCATACTCCTCCAAGAACTCAAACCTACAACTTTTAGCTTTGATAGATAAATTCTTTCTTAATCTTACTGCGGTCAAGGTAACAGGAACCATCTAGACTGTTCCAGATTATGTAACCACATTCAGCTCAACCTCACTTCCAACTTGAGCTTTATTTTAATATGGCTTCTATTAAAATTTAAGCTCCTTGAACAACTATCTTGTTTGCTTCTTTAGATATATCCCATTGTTAGCACAGTTCCTAAGAAAGAATATGTGTTTAATGTTTGTTTTGTGGGGCCTTTTTCTATTACTATATTTTTGTCATTCAGTTGCTGTTGCCCTTCATGAGTTTGGCCTTAATAAAGGATTAATCTAACACAGGTTTACCTCCGGAGTTTTCCCTAATAAGGAACAAATGGAATAAGGCTAATGTGTTAGCCTCTAGTGTTTGTTCTTAAGAACAATGAAGTGTATATGGTTATTAGGTTCTCTAATCTTGAATTACACATTCAGTTAGGTACTGGACTTCACCCCTCACCAGTAGAATTTTGAAGAAATATATTTATGCAAAGTTGTATATCAGAAGATGGGATCTCATGCTTCCTTTCACCTTCCTTAGGGGTTGAGAGTTCCATAAGAGTGGAAACTCAATCTGTGGAATTCCAGTAAATCAGAAAGTGTTCTCTCCAAAGTGAGGACTTTTGTACCTTATCAGTTATTCTAAAGACCTTTAAAAAGCATTGAAACCATCCTCCTCTAGGATGTCAGTGCCATCCAAGAAGATGGGGCATTATTATTTGTTACAAGTAACAAAATTTAAATTCATATTTAAATAACATTGCCTCATTCATTCAGATGGGATTGCAAAGATTATCAGGTCTAAACTGTATTTGATGGAATGGGGAAGATGAGGAGAGGTTAAAAAAACAGAAGAATCCATTCTTTAACATTCTTAACCAATGGATATCTAGCCTCTTTTTGGAAACTTCCAATTACATGGAATTCACTACGTAGTGAAAAATATTTTCATAGTTTAGAAACCTCTAATTATATAAGGTCATTTTGACCTTTTTTCTAAATTTTCTCTAACTTTTCTAACTTACTACTTCTGACTTTTGGGACCAAGAAAAATGCATGCAATGCCATTATTAGAATTCAGTTGTTTTCTTTGCTTGTGTGTTTTCCTAAGGGCTTTCTAAGGCTTATGATGTGTTGCTGCAAAGAGAACCTTGTATTTGAAATTATCATACCTTGGTCCCAGGCTTTAGTTATTGACTACACCTTGACTTCCATATATTCTCTTTCTTTTCCTGAGGATCTTTTTCCTGCCTCTTGAATATGTTCTTTTTGGGAGAGTCTTTTAGAAACTGTTTGTTCTTCCATCCTCTCCCTCATAAGAACTACAATGGAATGAATAGTTAGCATAGAGTCTCTTGTTATCAAAATTGGAAAGATGGGGTATATTAGTTCCAGGGACAGGAAAGAGGCAACTTTTTTTATAACTGTAAAGAAAACAATAGTTGCTCTCCTACCCAGAGTAAACTTGATGAGTAAAAATCAGGGTCAATAATATGTGAGGTTGGTGTTTTCTAAACTACCCCTTATATAGTGGTTGCATGACTATATTTAAAGAGGAATGGGAGAAACAGGTAAGATAACTTTTGATACTGTGACATAGTATTGAAGCTCCTGGTAATCAAAATGATAACTTTCCCTCTTCCTGAATTCCCTTCTGTTTCTCATATCCCTGAAAAAAATATGCATCTTAGCTGAACAAAATTGCATGTACACAGCATGCCAGAGGTCTAAGACTTCATGACCACACATCATAAATGTGCAAAATCTATGTTCTTGACAATGTTTTCTTTTCCAGTCACTCTTCTCTTGGTTGTATTTATACCAATGCTAGCAGGGCAATTCTATTCAGGGGTCAAAGGACCCTTTAATAAATTTAAAAATAATTTAATAGACAAGAAAACCCCTATGCCAGTAAAAGCAATTTCAGCTATTTCTTATGGTGACTGATAACATTCAGTGAGTCATTCTATTTGTAACAGATTTTTTTGACCTGCATAAAAATGTATGTACTATGGTTGCCTCTTACTCACAGAGTTGGTAAATGAATTTTCCGGCCCCAAAAGACTCATGACATGTTGATTTCTTATCAGACACCTAGGACACATTAAGTAAATGTTTATCGTAACTTAATTCATATGTGAATCATTTATGCAAATTACAGAAGCCTTCAAAACTCAATATGG
This sequence comes from Macrotis lagotis, assembly GCF_037893015.1. Lineage (NCBI taxonomy): Eukaryota > Metazoa > Chordata > Mammalia > Peramelemorphia > Peramelidae > Macrotis > Macrotis lagotis. The sequence goes on from NC_133658.1 coordinate 69,336,618, forward strand.
ATTACCTGGAAATTTCTAGGAAGTATGATGTAGGGTTATTCATTTGAAAGGCTTTTAAGATCAAAGAGGCACTATTTAGCCTCCAAGGCCTGCCACATTATAGCTCATATTAACTATTCAAGCGTAACAATCTCAAAATATCTGATTTCACATCAGGAAATCTTAGCAATATAAAGAAGTTTTGTTTAAAGGCCGATTAAGGGATAAGTATCCACGTAAAGTGAATTATGACAAGGAAAAGGGCCTGAATAGGTTGTGGGATAAGAGTTATTAAGTGGCATACTTTAAAAATAGTAGGTAGAATGCTTATTAGACTTCATCTCTACACTTTGCCATGATATATGTGTTTACACATAATAGGAATGTACATTTGGGCATGTACTGGTTTGTCTCAAATGTGTATGTATAGAAATGTGAACTAGAGAAAGGCTATAAATGTAAGAAAAATCAATTTATAATCTTTTAACAGGCTGCACTGTTGCTGTGCTAAAGTAATAGGTAGTTGAATAAAATACAGAATATTCCATTTCTATCATTTCTCAGTTATGAAAAAAATGATTCTATTACTTCAATTTTTCAACATTATGTTAATGCAATGCAAATAGACATGGTCTCAGGAAAAACTGGGTGGCCAGATGAGCATTTCTGCCCAGCTCACCATGTAAGGAAAAGTCTGCAGCACAAATCTCATTTATGGTGTGAAGCAAGGAGGTGGAAATTTGTATTTAATCACAGATTTGACTTAGTATGCTTCTGAAAAGGTATCATAAAACATTCCCAGGATATGTGCATTTGTTGACCAGACGCCTGTGTAGGGTTCCATATTCTCTGTATTCAGTTGGCATACATAAAGAAATCAAAATGTATGATTTTACCCTTAAAATGAAATTACAATTTGAGAAAAAAAATTGACCAAGCTACAGGCCCCAAAATAACTTAGTTCTCCATTGTTCTGAGAGCATAAATTAAATCAGAGGTTACAGGCTATAGAACTGAAAGGAATTTTTAGATTGTGAAATCCAATTTCTTCATTTTGTAAATGAAGACTATAAGGTTCCAAGTGTTTAAAAGACTTATCCAAGGAATTAAGGAAACTGTTATCTAAATTCACATCTAGAAATCTATTTTTTCCCTTCCAGAAGAGAGAGAATTGTTCCATTACAACAGTGTTTAGACTAAATCTAAATGTAGGGTTATTGGTCAAGAAATTAATATAACTGCTCAAAATCAAGTAGCTGCTAGGCAAACTAGAATAGGGTCAACACTTCTTTGTTCTCCCAAGTTTGACTTGAAAAAAAAACAAGTATGTAATAATAACAATTTTAAATAATCCTAAAATCAGTGAAAATTTTAATAAGATATTTTGTATGCAAACTATATTTCTGTTTTGGTGAGTATACCACTCAGACTTGAGAGGAAAAGAAGATACCTAAACCTCCATTAAGCCTCCCCTAAAAATAAAAAAGAAATAAATAGGAGTCTTTTTAAAATGATTTATGGGAAAACATGGGTAAGATTTGCAAAGAATGAGCAGGCAAGATTGTATTATTATTGATATCTTTGAAATCACAGCTCCATTGGTATGACATAGATTGGAATTATATATTTCATTTATATTTATCATTGTATTTTAAAAATCATTTTAGCCTTGAAAGCATTAGTAGTTTTGACTAAACCCCTGTGTCTGAAATCCAGTCTAAATGAATTTTCTTTATTTTGCCATAATGCCCTGTATATAATGCCATTGTCATATATTTGGCAATAACAGATTTATTTCTCTATAAAATGATGATATTTTGAAGTAGCTTCATCAGTTTCTTTCCAGTACTATAGTCTTTGACTTCTTCTCTACCAAACTGTAACTCTAGCCCTAGAATAAAATGAAAACAAACAATTGATTAATACACAGACATACAAACACTGAATAACCTCATTACATTAGCTCTAAGTCACCCCATTGTAATTATTCAGTTTGCCATTATTGATGTCATAGTTTAGGTAGTTTACTGTTTTGAAACTACTTAGCAAGAAAAGAGGTGAACATTATGAAATTTCAATTAAAATGTTGTCCAGGAGGAGGCACAAATTGTCAATATTTTAAATACATGGATAGTCAATTCACAGTAAAATTTGACTTCAGTAGACTAATAGATAATATATTAAAATGCTTAGTATAAATGAAATATTTCCCTAATTCTGCTATATTGATCAGTCTCAGAGATTACTAGTCAACATAGTAGAGTGAAAAGAATGACTACTATGTGGTACAATGAATAGAGTGCTAGGTCTGGAGTCAGGAAGACTTGAGTACAAATTTAAACCCAGACACTTAAAAAGAATTGGAGCCTGAACAAGTCACTTAACTCTTTTTGCCTCAGTTTTCTCATATGTAAAATAATTTTCAGAAGGAAATGGCAAACCCCATTTTAATATCTTTGCCAAAAAGAAAACAAAAACATAAACAAATGGAACTCTGAAGAGTTAGAGATGACTGAAATGACTCAGTAACAATAAAGAAGAATGCATTTAATAACAAGGGACTTGAGGTAAAATTATGATATTCAGTAGGGAAGTGAGTTAATTTTTTATAGTCTCAGTGTCCTAATGTGTAAAATTGGGATCAAATTATTTGCATTGCTTTTTCTTAAATACTTGATGCAAACAAGGTTCTTTATTATACATCAAATTCTATATAAAAGGGAGATATTATAGAAAATCTGGACTGAATGTGAGAGTATACTTCTTGAGATACCAATCATTTTTATAGTTTGCTGACCTTAGGTTATTAAGTGGGACTCCTAGGACAAACATTTAAAAGGATCTAGAGACCAATTGTCCATAAAGGAGAAAGTCTTTGCTTCAGTACATACAAAGAGGATATCATTCCCAAGAAATAGTAGATCCAGATAGCACTGTGATTTAATTTCTCAAAACATTTTTTTCAAAATTTGGACCAGTATTAAGAACATGGTTCTTGAACTGAAGCTTTTTTTTATTTTTTTACTGGGGCTTGGTGTTTATCATAGTTATTTTTAACCTTTTATTTATTGTTGAAAGAGATCTCTGCTCTGTGGTTTCACAATAAAAATCAATTTTCAATAAAATAAAACTCACTTTCTTTCTAAGATTTTGACAGAATAGATGTAACTGCACTGACCTTATAGGCAATTATAGGGGAGGATACTGGATAAGGAGGCTAGAAAAACATCCAGCATGAGTGAACAAGATCTCAGAAGTAATGAGCCAAATACTAGATTTTGTTCTAAATCCTTTGGGAGATGGCTAAAAATAGACCCTTTGGCTGCCTCCAGGCATTATATCTAAACTGAAACTAAGTAGTAGAGAGATCATGAGAAATAGATATAGATGTGAAATGTGAAATAAAATACATTGATGGAAAAAGAATGCTAATGGCAAAAAATTAAACTGTCTAGAAAGCAATTTCTACATTGTTTGTGTACTGTATACTCCAAAAAAAAGCAGAAATATAAGATTTAGAATTGAAAGGCAATGTTCAATGGATTAGAGTCAAATGACATGGAATTCAGTTTTGGCTCTGTTCCGTGCTACCAATATTATCTTGGACCAATTATGAAAGTCTCTGGACTTCATTTTCTTCATCTATAGAATAAGTAAATGGGACTAATTAACCATTAATGATGCATTTTGTTTTAAATTCTATGCTCATATGAGGGACTTAAGAGATTTTCTAGACTAACTCATTTTAATAAAAAAGGAAACAAAAGGTATGTTTGTATTCTATTATAATAATAAAGTAGTTAAAATCTCTTTAGCACTTCAGGATTATATACTGTTTTCTTTTCTGCTCTTTTTTTATTTACATATGCTGTTCCATTTGATTTTCAGATTATTATGTAGCTAGTGCTCATAATAATGATCTTCATCTTAAAGGTAAGTAAACTGAATTTGGGAGGAAGGAAATGCCCTAACCAAAGCCATGCAGTCAATTCATCTTGGATCTAGGTCTATTTTTCCTCACTTGAGACTTTATTTCTTTCACTGGATCATACTGTTTGCAAACTGCAAGAGTAGAAGCAATATGGTACAACTCAGTTTAAGGTGTGCAGATCTTCATATGAACTGTTTTATTCCTGAGCAAAATTCAATAAGAATTCAAATCATCAGAAATTTATTAAGATTATAATTGTTTGCAGATATATAACAGATGTAGAAATAATAGATGCCTTTTTCTCAAAGAGTTTACAATCTAATAGACAAGAAGAAATATGTAAATTAGAATCATATAACTCCAATAAGGGAGACAAGATGATAGTCACAGAGTAGATTACAGAAGGTTTTGAAAATTGGCATGAGGGGAAGGTTATTTTCATCAGAGCATTTGGATAATCTAGGGGAAGACTTCAAAGAAGAGGTGGCCATGGAAATAGACTTTAAAACACAGGAAAGATAGGGAAAGCTAGGTGGAGCAGTGGATAGAACACTGGCCCTGGAGTCAAGAGGATTTGAGTTCAGATCTAACCTCAGACAATTAAAAGTTAACTGAGACCTTTTGGAAAGTCACTTAAAGTCATTACTTTGAAATAATTCCAAATAAAAGATAAAAACACAGATAAGAAAGACTTCAATCAGCATAGATAAAAGTGGTGATTGTGATGAGACATGGAGTGGTGATTTCAAGTACATAGAGATGGCATGGATAAAATATATTTATAAAGGGGAGTGGAAATGGGAATGAAAGAAGTCCACCATTGCTAAAATGCAGATTACAAGAAGTTCCTTTAAATTCCTAGTTAAGAGTTAAGTAATGGAGATGAAAAGTAAGGTGATGAACAAACAAACTAAAACCAAACAAGCAAATAAATAAGTGGATAAATGAATAAATCCATAAAGAAACATAAAAATAAATGAATAAACAAGCATAAATAAATGGACATTTGAGCAAAAAATTATTAAACAGCAAATAGAAGCAGGCAGCCACTCAGTTAAACAAATTCATACATATATCCATGTATACCTACAAAAATACATATTATAAAAAGCAGACTATAGTTTCTAAGAGTTCACATCTAATAGAGGAAACCACATGCAAAATCTATGTAAAACATAAATTGAAGACAATCAACAGAAGAAAGAAACTAAGATTAAGACAGATACAAAAAAAAAAGTTTCTTGCAAAAGATGCAACTTTTGGGAAAACATGCCTTAGAAACTAGGAGGCAAAGATGAGGAGGGAAAGCATCAGAGGGAGAAAGGTATGAATTGAGTCTAGAAATGTATAGGAAGTATGGAACCATCTATGGTATTTGGACAAGTTAGAATCATTTCCCTGGAAAGACCAGCTGTGTAGGGAGGCATTACAATATCCTAGTTGAGTGTCCATATGGACCAAGACATGTGTACTGATCATGTGAATGATAAGTAGGTGTTTAATGACAAGAACAATAATAATAAAAACACTAGAATTTATATAACATTAATAAAAGATTTACAAATCATTTTATATTATCCCATTTCATCCCACTTTTGACTCCAAGAAAAAGAAATACATTATCTTCCCTTAATACAATCAGAAAGACTTTGGCAGTTGAGTAAATGAGACCTGGTAAGAGAATGGCAAAGTCTCACTTTTTTAATTGACTTGCACTTCATGTAGGCTCTGATCTTCCCAGTCTGCCAGAAAATTCATCAGGAGATCCTGAGATCTCCTGGGGTGCTGCCACTGAATGACTGTAACTTAGTGGGCTGGTTAGTGGGTAGCATGGGAAGTTGACACATTGGTTTCTGTTGTTTTGAATGTTTCCTTTGGTGCCTGTGAGTTCTTGATGATTCCCTTTCCCCTCCCTCTGTTACCCAACTGTGCTTCACAATGTCAAAAGTTCCCCTGAGTCGATTCAATCTCCTGAGAAGTATCTTTTTCTTTTATTGTATGTCTTCCAGGGGATTATGGAAGTTCAATAAAATTTCTGCCATACCTCTGCTACTGCTTGTGGTGACACTCTTGACTTTCTCAGAAAAGAAATACATGATTTAAAAGGGTTGAGCTGAGTTACTGGTATTTCTATTACCTGTCTTAATCCTGGGGCTTGGCTGGCAGTGAACTGGCAAACTTCTAGGAAACAAAAAGAACTCAGTAGTTTCAGAATCCTGCCAGGCAAACCTTACTAATTTAAAGTAATTGGTAATTGGATGGAAGAAAGGACTGAGAAATATCTACTTTATTAAGACTTTAAAATGGGGGGGGAGAAATTTCACCATATTCATCTCAGGAAAATACAGCTGTTCTAACAATTTAAGGAAATCTGGTTGTGACAACATTCAATAAAAGTAATTAAGATGCTTAGAAAATTGAATATCAACACTGGAAGTGACCTTTGAATATTAATTGTGAGATTGTAGGATGTAGAAATTTAAATGATCTCACAGAATATAACCTAAAGACTCAGTAAATGGAAATTTAAAAATGGAAATGGAAGAAGATTCCAAAACAAACATTTTACAAGACACTTTATACCATAGAATACAAGTGTGGAAGGGATTTAGCAAAGAGAATATTTGAGCTTTATGGAACTTCAGAATTTATGATATTTCAAAAACAAAGATTTATTGCTCGGAGGGCAATTAGAACATTAATATTAGTATAAAGGGCTTTACCAGTTATTGGTGAGGAAAAAGGCTTATATGTCATAATAGCTCCAATGATAATAAAGATTTATATGTCCCATGATATCTGCATAACAAATCATGTAGTTTTAATTTAATCTGCATATCCTTCATTCTTGTCGAAGACCAAGACAACATCACTTTGTTAGATTCAAGTTACAGTGTATGTGACAGTGGCTAATCAGATCAATTTGAGCACAAAATGTTTTACTACAAGTTGGGAAGAAATAGTCCATATTTATAGTGGATTATCTTACTTTGCACTTCTCTTTTTGCATGTCTCTTTTGAGTTACTTCAATTCTGCTTTGCTCATCAAGAACAACACCTTCTCTGATGAGGGCACAGCATTCAGGATAGTCCACAACCAATTCCAAAGCTCTTAAAAGAGACCTTCAGAGAGTCCTTGCACCACTTTTTTTGACCATCATATAAATCTTTGCCCTCCATTAGGTCTCCAAGAAATAATCTTTTTCGCAAGAATATATTTGACATCAGAAAAAAAGTAGACAGTCCATCAAAACTGTGCTTTCTGTAGTAGAATTTAAATATTTTGTAGTTAGTTTGAGAAAAGAATTCAGTGTCCGGTATCTCATTCTGCCAGAATATCTGCAGAATCTTCCTAAGATAATTAAAATTGAAGTAATTCAGTTTCCTTGAATGGTTTCAGTAGACCGTCCAGGTTTCACAGGTATATAAAGAGGTCAGCACAATGGCTCTGTAGATCTTCAGTTTTATTTTTCAGACTTATACCTCTTCTCTCCACACTTTCCTTCAGAGCCTCCTAAACACTGAGCTAGCTCTAGCAATGTATTCCTGTGTACATCTCTAGAAAGGTAAGAGAAGATAAGAGAAAGTACCCATAACATTTAAAACTTCTTCAATTTCTGTTTCTCATGGTTCCACATATGGATGGTATGGTGGTGGCTGATGGAGCATCTGTGTTTTCTTTGTGTTAATTGTTAGACAAAATTAGCACAAGAAGCAGAGAATTCATCCACACTTTGTTTCATCTTACCTTCAGAGACTGCATTGAGTGCACCATCATCTAAAAACCAAATATCATGCACCAATACTCCCACTACTTTAGTCTTGGCTTGCAGCTTTTACAAGTTGAAGAATTTACCTTAATGACCTTCATGTTGTTTTCATCCTTATTGAAGACATTTGGCAACATAGCTAAAAATAATGGTGCAAAGCACCGAAGGCTTGTTTCATTACATTGTTAACATTAGTGATATCATTTTAATTTTTCATATTTAAAAACTGAATCTTAATAAATTCCTTGACTTGCAAAAACATCTGATAAATGTTAAGGATCAGAAACAGATTTTGAACACAAAACTCTATTTAATACAATCTAGCATTCTTTCCATTGAACTACATTGTCTTTCAGCTACAGGAAAATTAAAAATCAAAGTAGGAGGAGCTGATAATGTGACCAAAAGACAGCATAAGATCAAAGAGATGAAGAGAAAAGAGTGTAAGGAGATATCTTGTTATTTGAGCTGAGGGGAAAGAAAGTCTGTCTTCTCTTAGATAATTAAATAAGAAGACTATGATGATGATTTTTAAAATTACACTTAACTAGAACTTACAGTGCTTACAAAATACTTTTCTTTTAATAGTCCTGTTAAATATATAGTATAAGTAACATGAGATAATTGAGGATTTTAAATAATGTGTATTTTATAGATAAAGCAATCAGTTGTCCCAGGATTAGAACACTGCTCTTAGAGTCAGGATAATCTAAGTTATAATGTTTTATAATGATACTAGCTGTGTGACTCCTCAGTCTTCTAGAGTTACCTCATTAATAAATTGGTGATAGACAGCCCCTACCTCCTAGAGTATTTTTTAACTACAAAATAAGATAATATTACAAAGTCCTTTGCAAATTTTTAAGTATTAGATAAATAATAATGAAAGACCTTAGATTCAGAGATTAGTGTTTTGCCTAAATCACCCTGATGATAAATGTCAGAACTTGGATTTGGATCTCCTTCTCCTGACTCCCAGTCTGAAACATTTTCCTGTTGAGTATGCTTTCGAATATTCAAAGAATATTACTAATTTTCTACATTTCTGTTCTTGAAAATCATTATTCTCTGAAATTCAATTCCATCACCAAGAAAATACCGAAAACTGGGGAAGCTAGGTGGTGCAGTGGATGAAGCACCGGCCCTGGAGTCAAGAGTATCTGGGTTCAAATTTGGTCTCAGACACTTAATAATTACCTAGCTGTGTGGCCTTGGGCAAGCCACTTAACCCCATTTGCCTTGCAAAAAACCTAAAAAATAAGTACTGAAAACCTCTTCAGTGATGATTTTCTTTATTAATGTTGGTGAAAATTTTTTAAATATAATAAAGAAAAAACTAATTAACAAATGGTCTATTGATCACAAATTATAAGTTTGTAACACTACAATTAATAAGGTTCCAAATATTCTCAAAATTTGGGGAATTCATAAGTGTGCATTTATAATTATTTCCTTCAAAGGTCTTTAGTTCAATTCATGTCATTTAGGTGTAGATGCTGCCACTGGTTATTGCTACATCTTTTTTTTTCTATAGCCATGATTTTATCTAGATTAGGTGTTCTTAATTTTAGGTCCTAAAAGTATTTTAAATGACACCTGCCTTTTAATGTGTTATACCATTTGAAAACATAGGGATATTATTTTATGCATTCAAAAACATTCTGAGAAATAAGGAAAGGGGAAAAAGTATTCATAAACTGCCTATCATTCTTTAGCAATATTATCTTATTCAGTCCTCAAAACAGCCATGAAAGGTAGGTGACATTTTTTTAGTTGGGGAAAAGATATTTAAAAATATGGTAGTGGAAACGGAGGCAGATAGAACTCAAACGAATTGTCCAAGGTCAAACAGATATTAAGTTCCTGTTGCCAAATTTAACTAGGGTCTTCCTGACAACAGATTTGGTGCTCTATTCAACATGTTACGTAACTGTTTAAATGTGAGAAGGGAGCCAAGAAGTACAACTGGGTCAGATACACACAAACACACAGACACACACATATACACACATTCAAGTTCAGGTATTTGCACAGACATCTAAACACACACACACACACACACACACATACACATACACATATGTAATTGTTCAGTTATTTTTCAGTCACACCCAACTCTTTGGGAGCGATTTGAGGTTTTCTTAGTAAATATACTGGATTGTGGTTTTTTTTGGTACATTTCCCTTCTGCAGCTCATTGTGCAGATAAGTAAACTGAAGCAAAAAAGGTTAAGTGTACTTGCCCAGGATAACAGAGCTAATAAGTATTAGAGCCCAGATTTGAACTCCATTCTCCCTGACTCCAGGCTCAGAGGTCTATGCACTGTGCCATCTAGCTGTTCCTAACTCAAGAATTATCAGAGAACAATTTGATCCCAATAGATTCCCTAGTTTTTATGCTTTGAGCAATTATTGTACTATTTATAATAAGAGGACATCAAATTTTCACCAACTTTTTGGAAAAAGCTATTCCCTAACACATGAGACTTAGAGGGCAAGGGGAGGGAACACAGTTGTATTTAAAATACAAACAACAGGGGTGGCTAGGTCGCGTAGTGGATAAAGCACCGGCCTGGGAGTCAGAAGTACCTGGGTTCAAATCCTGTCTCAGACATTTAATAATTACCAAGCTGTGTAGCTTTGGCCAAGCCAATTAACCCTGTTTGCCTTGCAATAAAAAAAGAAAAAAGAAAAAAAAAAGAATAAAATACGAACATCACATTTTCTTCAAAAACACAACAACAATACCATGAGATATTTTCTTTTTAAACTACATTTCACATTGAGAGGCTTAGTTCCTACTGAAGTCAATGTCAATTGGATATTACTCAATATATAGAAATGCCAAATCTTTGAAAAAAAAAGTGAAGTGCTCTAACAAAGTTTTGAAGACAGTGTATTAAATATAGCCACTCAACCTCAGAACAGATGATTTTGTTAGCCATTTAAATAAATGATTTAAAGAAATTCATGAAGAGAGAGAATTTAGAAAAATCAATTCATTTTTAGATTTCAATATATTTCTGTATAAATAAGAGTACAGATGACATTTAAAGTCTGTTCTCTGTTTCCAATTTTTAAGGACTCTTCTACTTCTACATTTTTTCACCTTATGATTCAGCATTCTGTACTCTAAAGATCCAACAAGGTTAGTCATTATACATTCCATTCTTTCACAGTCTATATTCAATGATTTGTTCCAAGATTGTGATACTATATTTTCCTTTCTTTTTTTTTTTTTACTATTTTTAAGTCACCCTTCTGGCTCTAAACTTCTATAGTACAAATTCTTTCAAATCTCATCCTATATGATTCTGTGTTACAGTTTTATTTTTATCATAACTTAAAACAATAATTTTTACACTAAGGTTTGTGAATTGGTTATTTTTAAAAATATTTTCATAAATTTTAGTCAACATTTTAATATATTCATTTTAGCATAATTTCCTTTGTAATTCTATGCATTTTATTTTCTAAATATAAAGTGTTATTCTGAAAAGTTTTCTATAGGTTTTACAAACAGCCAAAGGAGTATATGATGATTACAGAAAAGTTTGAGAACCCCTGATGAAGACAGATAAAAAATGAAGAGCCTCTTCTCCAGTGATTATTTTCTACTTTAATTATATACAATTTTATATATATATGTATATATATTTATATGTATACAGCTATATATTTATATAGTTTCTACCCTATCATTTAAAAATTTTTTATTATACAAATATTTTATTTGTTTTTCAATTACATACAATAGTAGTTTCTACCTATCATTTTGTAAGGTTATGAATTTTACAATTTTCCACATTTTCCCTTCCCTTCCCTCCCCCTTCATCCCAGAAGGAAATATGATAATCTTTATATTATTTTGATGATATGCACTGATCAAAACTGAATGCATTGAGAGAAAAAAAGCATATCCTTGAGGAAGAAATAAAATAGTAAATATAGCAAAATTATATAGTACAGAGACAATTTTTTTTAAAAATTTGAAGGTAATAATCTTTGGTCTTTGATTAAACTCCACAATTCTTTCTCTGTTTATAGATGGTATTCTGTGTCACAGATACCCTAAAATTGTCTCTGATTATTGTACTTATGGGATGAGCAGGTCCATTAAATTTGATACTCACCCCCACATTGCTATCAGGGTGTATAATGTTCTTCTGGTTCAGTTTATCTCACTCAACACCAGTTCATGCAAGTCTTTCCAGGCTTCTCTGAAATCCCATCACTCCTGATTTCTAGTAGAACAATAGTGGTCCATAACATACATATACTACAGTTTATTTAGCCATTCTCCAATTGGTGGACATTCCCTTGGTTTCTGATTCTTTGCCAGATTGTTTTTTTAATCAGGAATTTAGTGAGCTATGACTTTGGACTAATACAAAGACTGTAATTTTTTTGAACATTGCCTAAAAGTAACGTGTTAAGTTACCTATATTTTACTATTTTGGGTTATGAAAAGAACTGGAAAGAATTATCAATCAGTGAATTATGTGAGTATTTAATAATGTAACAGAGTAAACATTTACTATCTAATGAAATTGATGAAAGATACAATTAGAATATTATATTTCCCTGGATATTTAAATGTTTCAGATGCAAGTAAAGTCCTCCCCTAGTGTGTTATATTCTAACATATTGTATGATGTCTGACTAAAGACAGTAGTTATTGTGCTTCTTGATGGTAGACATTAGGTCAGTTAAAAAAATTATTGAAAGAAAAAAACATAATGAGGTTTAATCAAACTAAAAGACAGAAGAACTTATTTCAAATTCCAGTATAGGGAATTACTAGCATGCTGACTGGGAAAGTCATGTAACTATTTTGAGACTGTTTACCCATGTACTTTTCATTTTCTTATGTGGAAATCACTATCCGTGGACCACATGAACTGAAAATTATATATTATCATTATCATCATTGCTGTTGTTTATTGTTATCAACATTATCATTTATAATTGATAATACTGATGATGCTGAAAGTCCTCCTCTGAAGCTCTATCATGTTGTGGATGTGGATGTGAGAAAGTCTTCAATAGAGGGCATTTTTGTAGACTGAAATCTTGGCAGATTCTACTGATCTGAAAAATGATACAAATACGAGTCCAGTAATCTATTATATTTCTTTTGTCTAAAAATCAGTCTAGCTAAATTTAAGAAAGTTTATAATCAGGTAATGATAATTTTGACTACAAATCTTCTTTCTGGGTCTTCATTTTGTCATATGAAAAATGAAAGAGTTTGTTTCGGGATGGCTGTTGTATCCTTTCCAGTTCTTAATCTTTAACACTAGTATTCTGAAGATCATCCTATAAACTTTAAAGAATTTACGATCTAGGTTTTTTTTTGGGAATCTCCAGACTAATTTAATTATGGATCCTACAAATTTGTTATTTTAGTCTTTACTGTCCTATTAGTTAATTGGGCAAGACATTGAATCATATGATGCTAAAAGTGAAATTGGACATGAAAGTCATAGATTCCAATCCACTCCTTATACTGGAACAAAGATATCATAATTATATTATGACCAGCATGGAGATTTCCTCTGCATAACTCTTCCAAAATCCTCAAGCTGGAATTACTTATGGCCTATTCAAAACTCAAAGACCCAACTTTTTGATATATGTTTGATTTTATACTTCTTAAATCTAAATTAGCATTAGAAGAATTTATATGCATTTATATTATTCATATATTATTTACATGTATTTATTATTCTATTAAATTATAAATTTCTTGATCTGGAGACCATGCTTTTTTTTTTTTTGCTCAGCTTTAGTTTTCTGATAATTAGTGAAATAAGCATTGATTAAATTAGAGAATAACTGGAATTTGAAAATTGGAAGCACCTCAACAATCAAGTAAAAGAAACCCAGTGATATGGAATATAAATTATAACTTATATTGGCAAGAAGTAATTCAATGTCAGTCTGAAAATCTACAAGAAAACCATCAGACTTTTGTGATAGAATTATTAATAACATTTATCAATATGTTTAACATGTAACAATAATAAAATTAATCACAGGAATTAGGGATTGTATAATTTTGCATTATGCTACTGAATCCTAATGAAAAATAAAATACAATAAATCCTTTGTAAGCTAGTATAGGAGATATTATTCCCATTTGACAGACAAAGAAACTCGGGTACAAAGCAATGAAATATCTTATCCAGTGTTATATTTCTAGGAACTAAGCCAGAATTCAAAAATGGTTCTTTTGACTGCAGATTTGGTAGATATAAAATATGTTGATCAAGATCAAACACTTACAATCATGCATATGTCAGGAATTATGCAATGCTTGTTTATTTGCTTTGGGTTTTTTCCATAGATTTCTAGGTGCAAGAAAAGTGTATTTGAGTCTTTGCCACCAGTTTTCTATGGGACCAGGGTAAGACTTTTCTTACTGAGCCTCAGTTTCCTCATTTCTAAAAATGACAGAATTGATTTTTCTTATATATACACTCATTTCAATCTATAAAAATTTTTGAGCTTATGCCTTGAACCTCGATCTGAAATTGCTACTGTTTTGATTATGCTATGTTGTAGTACATTACCTTTAAATTACTTTGTAGCACTAAATCCTATGAAACTATTTGCTTTCTCTTATGCATGTTTTCCAAAGAATTGAGAAATGTCAAAGAAATATTCAATATATATTTAAATTGCTTTTGGTGATTATTCATGAAAGAAAAATGTAACAGTTACAATTGAACTATAATAGAGATTGTTGAAATGGCAAGATACAAAATCTATTTAGAAAACAGTAGATATAGCAGTGATAAATTCACATGCAAACAATCTTTTTTATTTTCTTTGTATCTAATTGAGTTAATCTCTTTTATACATTGAATATACTTTTAAAAATATATAGCAACTGGAAATAACAATAGACATTTGGAATCTATAGTCTATATTATATCTAAAATGTAACTGAATCAAAGACACTGATGTAAATCTCTGAGGAGATAATATATAGGCTCATGTGCCACAAGCAATTTTGGTGATAGGAATAATTTGACTTTGAATTCTGTCTCAATCACTTAATATATCTATGTCTTTGGGCAGGTCAGTCATCATGTCTCAACTTTATTTTGCTTGTATATCTACATATATATGTAATTGCTTGCATATATACAATTTGGTTACATATATATGTACAATAAATATATACATATATGTTATGTGTATATATTTATTTGTGCGTGATGATAGTAGTCACAATTGAGGATCAAAAAAGAATCAATCATTTTGCAAGACTCAAAGGAAAATGCATGAATGATGATTATTATGAGGATGATGGATTCGATTCAATAAAAAAAGGAATTCAACTCAATTAACATATTAAATACCTACTTTATTCAAGGTACTTTTATAGCCAGACTTAATACAGGTTAATTGTCATAACAAAGAGCTTTTTTTGTTGGGGAAGTTAATCCTCATATTAAATTCTTTGTAAATTCTAGTGTTCTATGAACATTAACCATAAAACATTAACCATATGACATCACTAGAAGAATACTGATATTCAAATGATGGACCTTTCTTAGAGGAGGTCCACTGGGGGCCTTAAAAGATATATTAGAAAATATTTAAAATAGGATTGCTTGTTTTTTCCCTATTCCATTCTAGGATAAACTCCCTTTTTATTTACTGTTTGATTCCAGATATAGATATTAAAGGATGAGCTCTATAGATAGTTCATGCAACTAAATATCATAATCTGGACAACAGACATAGTAATTCATTTGTGTTTTTTTTCCTGTATAAAAAAAGCTGAATAAGGTGTTTTGAGTGATTAAGGATTTCTTGTAGGAGGTTTTTGAAATGCTACTAGGTTTGAAATAATCAGTTCCATACAGGGGTGTGCTGGAACATCCTCAAAAATGGAATATATAAGCTGATTATAAAATGTTCAAGGTGAGTATTTATACTTTAAATAAACTAGCAGACTATGATTCAGGGATTAATATATTGATTTGTTGATTGCCTAGATTTAATGCAGTGGTGGCAAAAATGTTGATAATACGGATTAAAATTTAAAGAGAGATGTGTTTTTTAAAATGCTATTAAAAATTTACCAGCATACTGCTTATACCATGTCATGAAAATGCATTTTTTCTAGTTAAAGATAAAGTTAATTAAATATTTAAAAGAATTAAAAACATTAATTTTAATCATAATTTCGAAAAGATTTCTGATTTCACACTTATTTTATGTGTGTGAAAATGCATTTGCATATTTGTGTCTATATCTATAGAGCTGTGAAATTGTAGATAAATAGAAGATAGATGATGACAGATAGATGATATATGAGAGATAGATAGATGGACAGAAAGGCAGATAGAGTTTAGACAGAAAGATATAGAAAAAAAGAGTTGATTTGCTAAAGCCTTTCTATCTTAATGAGACTTGACAAAGTATGTGCCCCATTGGCATTATTTTCAGTTCTTCACCTTATTGTCATGGTAGGTAGGCCTCTTGTAGAAGAACATTGTGAGATTTTGTTCTGCTTTGTCTTTTTACAATGACATAAATAAAATAAATATTAATAGCCAGTATATACATACATACATACACACACATGATTTCAAGGTTTGCAAAGTATTTTATAAATCCAAATTGGTTTTATAAGAATCATTATTAATCCCCATTAAGTTGTCAGATATATCTAAATTCACAATATTGAAAAATTATAATTAGGTAAAATTTGATAGTTATTAATTTTTTAATTTGTTCCAGTCCAATAGAAATATGCAGCAAAAGTTCATTTTTCTGGATCCATTCCCCATCTAGTTGGGACCTGGTTATGTTACTACATATGACCTTCACGTCTCTAAATGGTAAGTGCTATTATTATCTCCATTTTAGAGATGAGAAAATTAAGACTTGCAGAGATTAAGTAACTTTCTAGGATAATAAGCCCGATAAATATCTCAGGTCAGATTTTAACTTACATCTTTTTTATTCCAGTTCATTATACCACAATTAAACCTACACAGAAAGTCTATAAGAAAGTCAATATACTATGAATTGATCTGGATAAAAAAAAGAATACTGTATTTCCCCATGTATAAGATGCACACTTTTCCAAAAAAATTGAGGTCTAAAAACATGGAGTGTCTTATAGTGGTTGTAGATTTTTTTTTAATTTCCATTTACCACTTTTTCGAGCTTGTCTTTCTGCTCATTGTTTTGCATTTACTACTGGTACATTACATTACGTTTTGCCATGTTCTGCCCAGAAATGGCTACGAAAAGATTTTCATCCAATGCTGAAATCAAGTTCAGAGTGATCCAATTTGCAAAAGTGAATGGAAATCGCACTAATGAACATCAGCTTGGTTCTCCTCCAACTAAGAAAATAAGCAAAGACTGGTTACAGGAAGAAGAAACCTGCCTGAAAAAACCCTGGCAGAAGAAGGCCATGAGAGACAAGTCAGACAAATGGTCTGAGTTAGAGAGAGGGAATTGAAGAGATGGGTTGAAGAGGAAAGGGATATTGGAATTTCTGTGTCCACAAAGACGGGTCAGCAGGAGGCCACAAGAACTGTTGATGATAAAGAAGTGACTGATTTCAAAGGACACAATTAGTGCTCCAGGTTCATGAAACAGAATAAACCAAGCATGCATCCAAGGACCAGACTTGCCCAGGGAATGCTTGTGGTCAACCACAGAACAGAGCCCAGGAAGGAGAGCAGGCATAGCTGCATCTGAGACAGTGATATATAATCAAACACAGACAAGGATGAACTAAAGGAAAGGAGTTTTGACAGTGATGAGGAGTTGTGTGAATTTTATGTTGAATAAAACTTGAGTTCAATACCCTATGTGATACATTTTTTTCAAATTTGGGGCATCCAAATTAAGGTGTGTCTTATACATGGGAAAATCCAGACATCAATTATTTATACAAGCTATTTTAGAAAAAATAACAAAATATCATATATATTATATATGAAACACTTATAAAGTATAGGCATATAAGATTTAAGCTATATGTGTGTATATAGGCACACACATACACAATTACCTTAACATTTAATACTGTGAAGCTCTAAACACAAAGAATGACAAATTTTGAATCTCACTGCAGCAATTCAGATAAAACTACCTATTTCTACATTAAGACTTCCACTTGTTAGTCAATTTCTTTTCCTTATATTATTCTTCATATGACAGGATATAAGGATTTTCATCATCCTGCTATGATCCTTTGGAGATTCAGGCTCTTTTTCTAATTTGTGCCACCCAGAAATTATTGTTTTCTTTTTTTTTTTTTTAGTTCAAGACAGTAAATCCTGAGATTTTCACTTCCTTATCCATGATAGCTAGTCTTCATGTAGAGTAGATCTGGAATGAAGTGTGTACATATGACATATGTAGACACATAATATATGTATATTTACATGTGTTTCATGTTTATATTTGTATATGAATGAAGAGAGAGAGAGAGAGACAAACAAACAGACAGACAGATAGAGATAGAAATATATTGTTTGGCCTTGTACTGCCTTTACTATTCTTGAGTTTGTAGTCCATTAAAATTCTTCCCTCCCCCAAAAAATGCTGTTTTCCATAAAACTTTCCTCCACCAACTTAGAAAGTTAATTTTCTTTCCAAAAGTATATCTTAGTTTCCTGGAGGAAATAGTGAGGAGAGTCTATTCAAACTGAAGCTTCCTGATAGTTAGCTATTGAAACCCTGTACTTTTATTTTAAAGTATCTTTCTCCAGGCTTTGTGTAAATAGGCAATATGTGCAAAAAGGCATGATTCAGTCAAAGCCAAAAAATAGAAAATAATCTTACAGACAGCAATGATAGAGCATGAATTTACCTTACCATGATTCCTATATATTCAAAAGAACTCCATGTTCTCCATTTCGAGAGAACAGACACTACTTTGTGTAGTTCAACTTGATATGTATTGTGCAATGGAATGCAATGGTTTCAGCTTTGGAAAGCTTAAATGTCAAAACCTCTACTCCACCTTTCTTATATGTAAAATGAATAGTTAGGACTAGAGTTCTTATAAGATTCTTCCATCAAAATTTCTGATAATTTATTCTGTGAAGCTGCTCTCAAATTGTTTTTTTCTTCTTAAGTAATCCCACCCAAAACAAAAATATTTTAAAGTGTCTATTCTGCTCAAAGAGCTTGAGGTAGAGCTAGTGATATAAAAATTGGTAGATAGAAAAATAAATGGTTGGAAAGATAGCTATGTGTATTTATATATGCTTATGTACATATGTATATATGTATACACATTTATGTGTATTTATTTTCTTTTGCTTTTTTTTAGGTTTTTTGCAAGGCAAATGGGGTTAAGTGGCTTGCCCAAGGCCACACAGCTAGGTAATTATTAAATGTCTGAGACCGGATTTGAACCCAGGTACTCCTGACTCCAAGGCCGGTGCTTTTTCCACTATGCCACCTAGCTGCCCCTGTATTTATTTTCAAGGAGTTTATTTAACATTTCAGGGACAAACAAAAACTCGATAATTTCAACACTTATAATAACAGAGTTAGGAGAGAAAATATCAAAATTTCTTGAGTGGTTCTCTTGAGAGAATAATATATGGCTCTGCATATCCATGAAACATTTTTGTAACCATGCCATCTAATAATCATTTTCTTATTCCAAATTTATTTAAAACTAGAACATCAAGGGCAGCTAGGTAGCAAAGTGGATAGAGCACTGGCCCTAGAGTCAGGACTACCTGGGTTCAAACCCGGCCTCAGATACTTAATAATTACCTAGCTGTGTGTCCTTGGGCAAGTCATTAACCTCACTGCCTTGCAAAAAAAAAAAACTAAAAAAAATTAGAACATATATTCTTTTCCATAAAATGACTTGTGGTCTTCAGTCAACAAATAGTTATACATGACCTTATTTTATTTTCTTTCTCCCTTGCAATTTCCCACAACTTATCTTTCTTAAAAGCCTAACATTTGAGAGCTGGAAATGACCCTCAAGGAACAAGGGCTCTTGATATAATGTGAAAGGCATGCTGTTGGACTCAGTATACTTTGGTTTGAATCTTACCATTAGTATTCATGACCCATGTGATCAGTCAAACCCAACTTCTCATTATTCATACTTATAAAATGGAAATTAATATATTTTTACCCCAAGCCTAATAGGAGAGTTTTGAGACAAGTTATTTGTAAATCTTGAAGCATTTTATGTAAATGAGATATTGTTAATTTTGATCTCTTCAATATTATTGTTCTCCCTACATTGGAAATGACTTGACATTAACTTATTTGTATTTATATTGTGCTTCCTTTTACTGTGGAATATAATGATCCTTGAAGGTAGCATTATTTAACTTTGGTCTTTGAATTCATAGCAGCTAGAACCTTGCCAGTTACAAAGGAAGTGCTTAATGTGACCATTTAACTACAATGAAAATGGCACAAATTGTAGTGCCTTTCCTTGGAGTTTTAGCTGGAGTTGTTCCATTAAAGGGAAGAATTAGGGGGCGGCTAGGTGGCATAGTGGATAAAGCACCGGCCTTGGAGTCAGGAGTACCTGGGTTCAAATCCGGTCTCAGACACTTAATAATTACCTAGCTGCATGGCCTTGAGCAAGCCATTTAACCCCATTTGCCTTGCAACAAAGCTAAAAAAAATAAAGGGAAGAATTATTTTTGGGGTGCACCCTTGGCAAACATGTTTCTATCTGTGCTTGGCTTAAAATAAATAATCTGTGGAATCTCAAGGATCTATATATTACACACACACACACACACACATATATATATACATATATAATGTATGTATGCATATATGTGTATATAGTTTTGTAAAATTGAGACAATTTGTTGAATGACAGATTTTAAAATTACTGATTTTTCCACTGTATTAAATGATTTTAAAATGTTTATTTTTAATTTTGAATTCTCTTCTGTCCCTCCCCCTCCATTTCATAAGTCTAAAAATGTAATATAAATTATTCATCTGAAATCAATAGTAGTCATTTTATAAAAAAGAAAATAAAGTAAAAATAATGTGCTTCAATCTATTAAACTTCTTTAGGTTTTTTTTTTCTGAAAGTGTATAGAAAATTTTTATCATGAATTTTTTTGAATTGTCTTGATCAGAGTAGCTAAGTCTTTCAGTTTATCATTGTTGCAATATTACTGTTACTGTGTTAGATCTCTTGGGCCTGTTCACTCCATTTTGCATCAATTTATATAGGTCTTCTTAGATTTCCCTTCCTCATTGCTTGTAATATAATCATATTCAACCACTATAATTTACCACAACTTATTAAGGCACAAAATGGGTTTTCAATATTTTAGGTATATTTAGCAAGTAAAAAAGCATACTTGAGTTTTGTGTTCTTCACAACCTCTTGACAATTATGTAATTATTAAATAAGATATACCATAAAATATCACTTGGAGAGAAAAAGAAACTACCATGATCTCATTAACTTTGTTTTCCATGGAACAAAAAAAGTATTAGGGAGGTAGGGAGGGGTGTTTGTAGGAGGAGAATGCCAGACTACAAGCAAAAGATGGGATTTTCATGGAGAGGAGCAGCAGGCAGTGTTATGTGCACCAGTAAGGGATAAGGAGAGGTGGGTTTCAGAGTCTGCTATAAGACTTCACTATGGGAACATGGAAATTTTAATACATTCTTTGAACACTTGATTTATTTAACTGCTAAATGGGAACAAGTATAATAATATTAACTTTATACATCACTATAAAGCTTACAGAAAAACTTTCTTTACAATAGACTTGTGCAGTAATTAATATAATTTTTGTTGTACATGTTATAAAGGAAGAATTTGAGAACAAAAAGCAAAATTGATTTGCCAAATATAACAAGTAGTAAGTTTAGAAGTTGAGATTCAGATACACTCTCCAAGTGATTTAGAAAATGAATATGGTAATTTGCATAAATTGTGTTGGAAGCCTTTAAAGCATCATTTTCAGAAGGTTTGCTGTTCATGAGTTTTATTCTATCTACTATGGATTTAGTTCCTAATAGATGTATAATTATAAAATAATTTTTATTGCATAAGTCCTATAAATCCTATAATAATATTAATATGGGCATACCCTCTCCTCCTTCTCTTTCAACTTCTTCCTCTGACTCTGCTTCTCTTTGTCTTACACTGATTGTCTCTTCCTCTCTTTTTCTGTGTTGGTTTCTGTTTGTGTCTCTCACTCTGTGTATATGTCTGTCTCTGTGTCTTTCTGTCTCCCTGCTTGCCTCTTTTTGCCTCTGTCTCCATCTCTCTTTCTCTCTGTCAGTCTTTCCATTTTTGTCTCTCTGTCTCTTTCCATCTGTTTCTGTCTCTGTGTACATTTCACTCTCTTGCCCTCTCTCTTCTTGCTCTTGTCTTTGTATTTTTTTAATATTTCCTTGCTCTATACTAATATCTCTCAGTTTTAATAGGGTTTGTCTTTTGCACCTTTAGTTGACTGAGGAAGCAAAGATCTACCAATGTTATCTACTTGTAATAGCAAAAAAAACCCATAATTTATATACAGTGAATTTATTTATCAAATATTCCAGGACTATACCAAAGTCAAAAAAGAAATTCTACTTTTAACAAAGGGTTAACAAAGAAATATTTAATTGGATCATATCTAAATATGAAGTATGAAAACATGATCACTGTACATTTATTCTCAAATTCTAAGGATCCCTTTCAAACTAATGCAAGGTACATTAATATAAATAGGAAATATATATTCTCTTCCTTTTAGAATGTGCATCTAACCCTAGCAAGTATCTCTATTAATGAGCATAGATGATTTCTTTCCTCTTGTCTTTCTCTATCCTTGTCAACCCTTAATTAAAGAAGGATACAAATAAGTCACATACACATACATATACACATGCATATATATTTAAATAATATCACACAATACATACACACATATCATATACACACACGTATCAGATCTTTCACTGAAGGCACATAGCACATTTCTTCTTTTCAATAATGATGAAGATGATGATGATGTCTGTTATTCTGTAAGAAGATCAAGAAGCTGATGCCATAACGTGCACATGAATTGGATTTGAATGAGTAGAGCACTGGAAAAAGTCACCAGGTTCACGTTCTGCTCCAGAATCATCTGGGTCCAGTAGCCAAATATGGATCAGGATGACTGGAGATGGTCCTGTAAGCAGGGCAATAAAGAAAGGTTAAATGACTTGACCAAAGTCACACAGTTTTTTCTGAGACCAGATCTGAACTCAAGTCTACCTGAATTTAGGACTGATACTTTAACTACTGTGATTTGAATATTTGGGGTAGCTTATTCATTCCTCATTCATTCCATGTTAGTCCTCAAACAATAATGCTGTTATAGCTTTATAGTATTTCCCTTTCTTCTACTTGTTTAATTCAGCATTATTTCATGGAATTCTTTCCATTTTTAAAAAAAAATCAAACTGCTAGTCATTTCATTTTTTTAATTTAGTATTTTAATGTAATTTTATCCTCCCCCAGTTACATGCAAAAACTTTTTTTAAAGTATTTAAAAATACTTTTTGAAATACTGTATTCCAAATTTTTTGGTTCTTCCTTCTCCCATCAACCATCCATGTAGCCATGTACACATGTAGCCAAGGAATCCCTGCTCCATTTGAGACAAAAGCTCTGGTGTGCTTAGTGTATCTCCTTGCCTGGACTATCACCTCCAAGACCTGGAACCTGGCTATGGACAAAGAAACAGAGTCCTGCCTCGATGCTAGGAAAGACAGCCCTGTAAACTCTTTCCCACTTGTAGTTTGACCACCTTAGGATCTGTGGGTTGAGAGGTCTGGAAGTAGCTGCTGCTCCGAAGGTCTGCTCCTGGTTTGCGGGGACCAAGGCTGTATTTCTACAGGTTGTACAGGGCTATGTTGCTTTCTTAATCTGGTCTAACGTACCATTTTCTATACACCTTCAAAGTTGTCTTGGATTGGAAAATTGTTTCACTCTGTCTTTTTTGTGAGTTCTTTTGCTCCAGAATTTGTTTAAAGTAATTAAAGGCATTTGGAGCAGTTTTGGGGAGAATTCAAGAGATTTCCTATCTTTACTCAGTCACCTTCAATATTGGTCATTTCTTACAAGACAGCAGCATTCTGTTGATATCATGTGCCCAACTTACTTAACAATTCCCAAATGATGGGCATTACCTTAATTCCAGTTCTTTGTCAAAAGAAAGAGAGCTACTCTATATATTTTAGAACATATGCATTATTTCTTTTTCCTTGATGATTTTAGGAAACAGATCTAATAGTGCTATTGTTGGGTTAAAGAAATTTACAACTTCTAGGGCATAATTACAGAATGCTCTTCAAAATGGATCCCTTCATTCACAATTCCACTGATATTGTATGAATGTCCCAATTTTTCTACATCCCCTCATTTTTCATCTTCCCCTTCTGTCAATCTAGGCAATCTTATAGGTGTTGTTTTAATTTCTATCGCTCTAATCAATATTTAGAGGATTTTAATCTAAATTGTATTTAGCTTTGATTTTGAATACTAAATATTAAAAATAAATACAATATTTTTGGGAAACAAAATTTAAAAACTTCTGAGAAATTAATGAAAGACATATAACAGATCTAGATGAGATTTTTAAAAATATCATAAGTTTATATATAACATATATATTTGTATATGTAGTAATAGGATATATAATATTTAAATTTATATGATATGCAATTATAATTGTCAAAACTACTTAATACTACAATTCTCCCCAAATTCAATTTTTTATTTAGTGTCATAGCAATGAAACTACCAAATAATTATTTTACCAAGCTACAAAAATTATTAACAAAATATAAAGGAAAGTGGCCTAGCTCTACCAGATCAATAACTGTACTCTAAAGCAGCAGTCATCGAACTGTCTGGCACAGTTTCAGAAATAGAGTAATGGATCAGTGGATTAGGAGAGGTTCAAAAGAAACTGCAGTAAATGACTACAGCAATCTACTTTTTGACACACCCACAGACATCAGCTTCTGGTTTAAGAATTTACAATCTGACAAAAATTGTTGGAATATTGGAAAACAGTATGGCAAAAACTAGGCATACACCCACTATCTCACACCTTACACCAAAGTAAAGACAAAATGGGTCTAAAATTTAGACATAAAGGGTGACCCCACAGATAAATTAATAGATCAAAAATCTATAAAATCTAAGGAAAGGGAATAAATTTATGAACAAACAAGAATTAGAGCACTATAACCAGAAAATAAATGATTTTGGCTATATTAAAAAGTTTTTGCCCTAATAAAATCAATGTTGCAAAAATTAGAAGTAAAGCAGAAAGCTGGGGAAAATATCTTCATAACTTGGAGTTCAGATAAACATATGGAGAATTGCATCAAACTTATAATGTTTCAAGTCACTACCAAATTGATAAATGGTCAAAGGATATGAATCAACAATTTTCAAATAAATAAATTAAAGCTATATATAAAATCACATGAAAAAATGCTCCAAATCATTATTGAATAGAGAAATGCAAATTAAAGCAACTATGAGGTATCACCTCATACATATCAGATTGACAAGATGAGAAAAAGGGGAAATGATCAAGTTGGAGAGGTTGTGGTAATATTGGGACATTAATTCATTGCTGGTGGGAATTGTAAGGTGATGCAACATTCCTGGAGAACATTATGGAAATATGCCCAAAGAACAATAAAATTGTTCATACCCTTTGACCCCGCAGTTCCAATTGTAGGTCTATATCCAGAAGAAAATCTAAAAAAAAAGGGAAAAGTCCTACATTTCCAAAATATTCATAGCAGCTCTTTTTATAGTGGCAAAGAACTGGAAATTGAGAGGATGCCTGCCCATCACTGGTACATGATTAAGTAAGTTTATAGCAAATGAATACTATGGAGTATTATTGTTCTATAAAAAAACAGAAATGGTCAGACTCTACAGAGGCATGGAATGACTTATGACATCTGAGTGGAGGGAGCAGAAACAAGAGAACAATGTAGATATTAACAACAATATTGTGAGATGATCAACCTTGATGCAAGCAGCAGATCTCAGCAGTTCACAGAACTACGACAACTGTATTAGACTGGCTATGGACAATGTTATCCCATCCAGAAGAAGAAAAACAAAACAAACAAGAATCAACAGAAACAAAAAAAAAACCCTTCAGAATCTGAGGAAAACTTTATAAAAAATCATCTCTTATAGCTTTCTTTCCCTTAATCCTAATTCCCTAATCCTAATGTCACACTGAAAATAACTAATTTGTAAACATGTTTAGCAAAAATATGTATATACAATGCTAACCTGACTATTCACCACTGAGGGGAGGGGAGTGGTAAGGGAGAGTGGAAGGAAATTTTGTAACTGAAATATATACATGTGCCTATAGGTGGAAAAATTAACATAAACAAACAAAAAAAACAAATAAATAAATAAAAACTATATTTGAGACAAAAAACAAAAACAAACTACCTAGTACTGACAAAAGATAGACTGAATATTCAGGTAATTGGGGTAGGTCCCCAATATCCAGTAGATAATGATTATAGCAATCGTGTATTTGACAAAAATAAAAATCTAAACTTGGGCATAAGAATTCATCGTTTGAGAGCGAGTGCTGGGAAAACTGGAAAGCAGTCTGGCAGAAACTAGATGAAGATCAATATCTTCCATTTACCAAGGTAAGGTTAAATGAATACATGACTTAAACATAAAAAGATATAAGAAAATCAAAATGGCATTAAGCATATTAATTGCCATATTTCTGGATAGGATAAAAAGTATTTATCAATGAATGAAAGATAGAGGCCAAAATCGATAATTTTGATTATATTAAAGAAAAAAGGTTTTGTACAAATAAAACCAATGTAACTAATATTATAAGGAAAAAATGGAAAAATACAGTTTCATAGGTATAGTTCTTACAATATCAAAAATATAGAAAGAACTTTAGTAAATTTGTAAGAATATGAGTCATTTCCCACTTGATAAACAGTCAAAGGGTGAAGAGGCAATTTTTCCTTCCTATTTGCAAAGACTTTGCACATTCTATATTCATGTGCAGATAATAACATAATGTTCTTCTGCTATCTATATGTCGTCAATTTCTACTCTAACATTTCCATTAGAAGTCCACATCATATCAGCAGTAGACTGTCAGCCACAAGAGGCTTCTATGTCTTGCTTCAGGAGGTA
The DNA here is from genome assembly GCF_037893015.1 of Macrotis lagotis. Classification (NCBI taxonomy): domain Eukaryota; kingdom Metazoa; phylum Chordata; class Mammalia; order Peramelemorphia; family Peramelidae; genus Macrotis; species Macrotis lagotis. The sequence goes on from NC_133658.1 coordinate 69,363,498, forward strand.
AATGGCTCATCAGACCAGCTGTGAGCATTCCAGGACAAGAATAGAAGACTGAGAGCCCTAAAATTTTAGCACATATGGAGCAACCAAGGAAAATAATTCCATTGCGGTGGTCAGGCCACTAGCATCATCCTAGAAATTTAGTGAACAGGTACTTGGCCCCATCAGAGTTAGCTTGGGACACTGTTCTCTGTGGCATAGTAGGTGTGCTAAACTTCATAAACCATGAACAAGACTGTGAAAAGTAGTAAGAAAGAGAAAAGCCCTGAAAATAGAAAGAAATTATGGATATAATGATGCAAAAATTCAAGCAAAATATTTGCAAAGAGCAATTTATCACCAGGATCATATACTATAATCAGGTGAAAATGATATCTGAAATTGAGGGTCAATTCAATATTAAGAAAACTATCAGCAAAGTTGAATAAATAAATAACAAGATTAACAGAAATTATATGATTATCAGATAGAGATAGAGCACCGGTCCTGGAATCAAAAGTACCTGAATCCAAAACTGGCCTCACACAATTAATAATTACCTATCTGTGTGGCCTTGAGCAAGCCACTTAACTCTAGATTGCCTGGCAAAAAAAGACACATGAACATAAAAATAAATGGAGTTTTCCTTAAAATGATAAGCCATATAAATCTAAGATCATCAGCAAATATTATATGGAATGAGGATAAGCTAGGAGCATTTTAGATGGTGAAAAAAGAATGCCCTTTATCAGCATTAACTAGAAATGTTAACTTTAGCAATAAAAGAAGAAAGATGAATTGAAGGAATTAGAATAGGCAACGAGAAAAACAAAACTCACTCTAAAGATGATGTCATACTTCAGAGCATCCTAGAGAATCAACCGAAGAACTCCTTGAAACAATTAACAACTTTAGGAAAATTCAGAATATAAAATAAATCACCAGCATTTCTATATATTACCAACAAAGTTCAGTGACAACTGAAAAGAAATTCCATTTAAAGTTAACTGTAGACAATATAAAATACCTGAGAGTCTATCAGCCAAGATAAATTCTGGAAATATATGAATGCACTTGCAAAACTTTTCTCACAAAAATAAAGTAAGATAGAAACAATTGTAAAAATAGCAATTTCTCATGGATAGGCTGAGATAATATGATAAAAATGACAATTGTACCTATATTAATCTACTTAGTATCATATCAAATTACCTAAAATTATTTAATAGATCTATTAAAAATATTAACAAAATTTATTTTGAAGACAAAATGTTAAGAATATTGAGGGAAATCTGGGGGTGGAGCCAAGACGATGGCAAGAGAACAGACTTTCCCAGGAACTCTCTCCAAAATATTTCAAAAACCTTAAAATTATGATTCTAACTAAATTTTCAAGAGACAGAACCCACAGAAAGATCCAGTGAGGCAATTATCCAGCCCAAGGCAACCTGGAAAATACTGGAAAAACTCTGTTTCATGGGGTTGGAGAGGGCAGCAGCACAACTAAGATCACTATGCCAGAGAGGAGGAGTTCCACCCATCCAGGAACAACCTGCATGGTTCCTGGGTCACTGGGAGAACCAGCTCCTGGCAGCAGAAGCTGTTTCCTGATCTGCCAAGCCAGGGAGCACCAAGTACAATTTGGAAGATCAGCAGGGAAACCTCTGCCCAAGTAAGCATGAAGCCCAGGCTAGCATGACCTTCATCAGTGCAAGTGCAGCCCTCAACAAAGCCCAAATGTCAGTAAACAGAAGCAGGCCCACAGAGTTGCCCAGCAGGGAACCCCCAGGCAACTGCTTCCAGAGTGCTCAGTCCACAGAAGGTAAGGAGGTGAGGGGAGACCATTGAGGTCTCTCCTCTCCTCTTGTGATTTGTCCAAATTTAGATGCTGGTCGCAGCCTGGGGGCCCCCATTGCTATAGAGCAGTGACCTTCTTCACAGCTCCCATGAAGAGGGTTGTTCAGGTGGTCATACATGGACAAGAGCACGGGCGGGAGACCCTCTCTTAAGAACTTGAAGAAACTGAAGTCCTTGAAGGAACTGAAGGCCTTGCACGAGGTATACCAATAGCATTCAAAAGCTCAGGATGTACCCTCAAAACAGGCATAGGATGGGGAAATGAACAGAAAAAAATGGAACTTGTCCACAGACAATTACTTTGTTCCCATGGAGAATAAAAATACATACTCAGAAGATGAAAAAGTTCAACCTTCTGTATCCAAAGCATCGAAGAAAAATCGAAGTTGGAGTCGACGTATCACAGAGCTCAAAAAAAGATTTTCAAAATCATATAATGGAGATAGAAGAAAAATTGGAAAGAGGAGTGAGAGAGTTCAAGGGAAAAACATGAAAACCAAGTAAGGATTTGCAAAAAATGCTGAAGAAAACAATATGTTGAAAACCAGTTTGGGTCAAATGGAAAGAGCAGTTCAAAAAATTAATGAGGACAAGAATGCCTAAAAAAGCAGAACTGGACAGATGGAAAATGTGATAAGAAAACTCTCTGAAGGAAACAAATCCTTCATATGTAGAATATAACTAAAGGAATTCGATGAATTTGTGAGGAATCAAGAAATAATAAAACAATACCAAAAGAATGAAAAACTAGAAGAAAACATGAAATGTTTTATTGAAAAAACAAATGATTTGGAAAACAGATCCAAAATGGACAATTTAAAAATTAGGGAACTACCTGAAAGCCAAGGCTAATAAAATAAAAGAGCCTTGATTTCATTTTTTAAAGATTTCAAGCAGGAAAATTGCTCTGATATCCTAGAAGGAGAGGATAAAAGAGAAATCGAGAGCATCCACCAATCTACTCTGAAAAATTAACCCCTAGGAATATAATAACCAAGTTCCAGAACTCCCATGTGAAATAAAAAAAATATTACAAACAGAAGGAGTGATTTGCATATCGTGAAACAACAGTCAGAATCACACAGGTCTTAGAAACAATGACATTAAGGGCTCATAAGGCTTGGAATATAAAATTCCAGAAGGCAAAACTTGGAATGCATTCAAGAATCAACTATCTGCTAAAACTAAACATACTCTTTCAGGGGAAAAGATGGACCTTCAATGAAACAGGGGATTTCAAATGTTTTTGTTGAAATGGCCTAAGCTGAACAGAGAGTTTGATCTTCAAGTACCGGACTCAGGTGAAGCATAGAGAAAGTTGACAAGAAGGGCAAATTATGAGGGATTTAATGATGATGAATTGTGTGTATTCCTGCATGGGAAGATGATACTGATAATATTGATATGAAGCTTCTCAGTTAATAGAGCAGTTAGAGACAGAGATAGAGACAGAGACAGAGATAGATATATACATATAGATATGGATATAGAAATAGATAGATAGATAGATAGATAGATACATAGATACATAGATAAAGCAAAGGAGGGAGCTGAATTTGAAGGTATAATATATTGTAAAAATGTAATCAATGGGTGAAAAGGAAATGTACTGGGATAAAGGGAAAGGGGAGGCAGGATAGACTAAGATATGTCATGTAAAAGAGTAATGAAAAAAGCTTTCTCAATGGTATGAAGGGGGGAAGTTGCAGGGGAATAAGGGACACTTAATTCTCATCAGAAATGGCTCAGAAAAGAAACAACACATATACTTTTTTTTTTTAAGTTTTGGCAAGGCAATGGGGTTAAGTGGCTTGCCCAAAGCCACACTGCTATGTAATAATTAAGTGTCTGAGGCCGGATGTGATCTCAGGGACTCCTGACTCCAGGGCCCATGCTCTATGCACTGTGCCACCTAGCCATCCCAAACAACATATATACTTAATAGAGTATAGAAATCTACAAGAAAGAGGAAAAAGGGGGGATGGGAGAAAGGGGGTGGGGGAGGGAAGGGGAGATTATGGGAGAGGATAGTCAGATACAACACAATTTCTTCTTTTACTTTTTGCAGGGTGGTGGGATTGGATGGTCTGTCTGAGACCTCGGGGCTGGGTGGTTGCTGGGTCTCTGGGGTGGGATGTGGGCTTGGGGCCTTTTGGCCCCAGCCCCAGTGCTCTGTCCCCTGTCACTCAGCTGCCTCACAGCACATTTTTTGAAGAGGGACAGAGTGAATGATGAGAGCAAAATTATAATAAATGGTCATGGGGAGGAATGGATGGAGGGAACTCTAATCAGCAACAGCAAATGTGGAAAAATATGGAAGTAACTTCTCTGATGGACTTAAGATAAAGAATACAATCCACCCCAGTGACAGAGCTAATGGTATCAGAACACGGAGTGAAGCACATTTTTTTCTTTTTCTTTCACTTTATTTCTCCTGAGGATTTTTATTTTTGTGGAGGGAGGGGGGATTATTTTTACTCTTACAACAAAACTATTTTAGTAATGCATAAATGAATAAAAAATCTAATTAAACAGAGTGAAAAAGGAATATTGAGTGAATTAATAAAAAATTCCAGCAAAAGTTTGTCTGGAAATGGCAGATGGAAAATTATAATGCATAATGATTGAAACTGGCTAAGAAATAGTGAGGTGGATCAGTAAAATAGATTAGGTACAAAAGAAACAATTTTAAATAACTATAGCATTCCACTGTTTGATAAGCCCAAACAATGCTAGGAAAATTGGAAAATAGCATGCAAGAAATTAGGGAAGATTAATATCACACACCCCTTATAACAAGATAAAGGCAAAAGGGGTACATGATTTACACATAAAGGGTAAGACCATAAGGCAATTAGTATACTAAAGAACTGTTTATCTGTATCATCAATGAAGAGGAAAGGATTTTATGAACAAATGAGATAGAGAACATTAGCAAATGCAAAATGGATGATTATGATTACATTAAATAAAAAAAAAGTTTTGTATAAACAAAACCAATGCATCTCAGAGTAGAAGGAAAACAGAAATCTAGGGAATAATTTTTGCAACCAGTGTTTCTGATTAAGGAATCATTTTTAAGTATATAGAGAACTGAGTAAAATATATTAGAATACAAGTCATGGGGCAGCTAGGCAGTGCAGTGGATAGAGCACTAACCCTGGAGTCAGGAGGACCTGATTTCAAATTGGCCTCAGACACTTAATAATTACCTAGCTCTGTGACCTTCAGCAAATCACTTAACCCCATTGTCCTGCAAAAACTAAAAAAATGAATATGAGTCATTGCTGAATAGAAAAATGATCAAAGGTATAGGCAATTTTCAGAGGAGGAAATTAAAACCATCTATAGTCATATAAAATGCATTAAATCTTTATCAATTAGATAAACATAAATTAAAAATAGCTCTGAGATACTACCTCAGAGTGGTTTACATGACAAAAAAAGGAAAATGGTAAATTTATGAGGGGATTTGTAAAAACTGGGCACCAATGCACTATTGGTAGAGTTGTGAACTGATCCTACTATTCTGGAGAACCATTTGGAGTTATTCCCTATAGGACTATATAGCCTTTGATCCAGAATTACCCACTGGTAGGTCTGTATCACAATGGATGAAAAAGGGAAAAGGCCTCAAATGTACAAAAATATTTATAGCAGCTTTATTTTAATGGAAAAGACTTGAAATGTCTATCAATTGAAGAATGGCCGAACAAATTGTGGAGTATGAATATGATAGAGCATTACTGTTCTGTAAGAAATCATGACCAGGATGATTTCAGAGAAACTCAGAAAAAAAAAAACCTTACATGTACTTATATGATATTGAATGAATTATGTAGAACCAGGATATCATTGTATGTCTTAACAGCAACATTTTGGGGCAATCAACTGTGATAGACCTAGCTCTTCTCAGAAATACAGTAATCAAAGACAATTGTAAAAAATTTGTGATGGAAAAATTTCATCCACATGCAGAGAAAGAACTATGAGTTTGAATGCAGATCGAAGCATGCTATTTTCACTTTTCAAAAATGTGTTGGTTGCTTTTATTCTCTCTTATTTTTTCCCTGTACTTTGATTATTCTTACCCATTACGCCTAACATGGAGACATGTTTAACATATATCAGATTACTTGCTGTCATGGGGATTGAGGAGTGAAAGGAGGAAGAAAAAGATGACATTAAAAAATTTTACAAAAATGAATGTTGAAACTACATTTACATTGATATGGGAAACAATGAAAATAAAAGCAATAAATTCTTCATTGCCACTTATAGCATTACTTGGAATAGGAACTAGTATACTAATTATTTTTTTTTTTACATCCAGTATTTGTAAATATGTAGAAAGGGATTTTTAAACCAGAAAGAAGTCTTGATAGAACAATTGTAATGCACTTGCTTTAAAAATAATGAGAAATTTGAGTTTCAGATCTTTAAGTATGTTATCCAACATTCAACTAGGACCAAATATAGAAAAGAGGATACAAACTACAAATTGAATACTCTTTCTACTGCACAAAATTCTTAGCACTGGGTTTTCTTTCCCAAAACCACATATTAAAAATTCACAGGCAGGGATCACATTCTGTAACGTAGTACATTGTTTTTCAAAAGAGCAGGTGTTTCATAGTTTATCTTTTAAGGTTGAATAGAGTATAAGACATGAGTAAATACCACCATTAAAAGGAAAAACAAAACTTTAGGGTGTTGTGTTTTTCAAGATTACTAAAATAATCTTTAAAAATAATTTTGAAATTAGACCCAAAGGCAATGTAGCATTATAACCAGATTGCTGGCCTTGAAGTCATGATGATATTAGTTTCAAACTTTCCTTCACCCACCTGCTAGTTGTTTGACCCAGGAAAATATAATTATCATTATTATTATCATTATATCATAATTTAACTATGATTTGTATAGTATTTCTTAGTTTCAAACACTATACTAAAAAAATTACAACTGTTAACATATTTGATGTTCACAACCACCCTGGGAGATAGGTTCTGTCAATACTCTATTTTACAGATGAGGAAATTCAGGTTAAATGTCACACAGCCAATTTATGCCTGAGTCAAGACTTAAATTTACATTTTCCTTTCTCCAAAGTACTTAACCCCATAGGAAATACTGCCTTTCCGATGTTAAATAGAAATAATCACTCTATTGTCCATAACCTAAATTTAATAGGGCAGCTGCATGTTGAGTAAAACAGATTGAAAAATATCTCTAAAATAAAATAAATGGAATTTGAACAAGGTGCTTTTGGCAAGAGGCTGTTTCAAAATATTCCCTCCCTGCATTCTATATCATCAATTATCATGATATGGAGAAGCATATTTGACCGAATTTATTTGCTTTCTGTCAAACTGATCAAGTTAAATAAAATGAATACTAGAAAACTATAGCCACAAGGAGCTCATTAATGACAGAAGCAGAAATCAAACAAGTCAAAACCTAATTTACAACGAACTCTGAATGATTCTGGCAGGTTTCTTAGGTACGTGCAGATGGTGAATAATTCCAATTTTAGATTCCTGCTTTCAAAAAGACCATATTTTTGATTTTTCTATTCTATGAGGACATTGATAGTAGAATGAAACTCAGAACAACATTGATCTGCTGAACATTAAATGAAATATTATCTTTCCCCATGATCCTAGTAAAAATGAGACTATAAAATGTATTTACCATCTTAAAAACTTAATCAAATTAAAGATGCAACTCAAATTCCCTGAAATCAACCTGTAAAATCAAAAATGAAACCTAAGTTAAAATAGCAATTCCAGTTAAAGTCTAAGTAATTCAGTAGTCATAGAAAAGTATAGATGGTTTTAGTAAAAACTCTTTGGAAAAGTTCATGACCCCCTGAATCTTTTCATGACTGAATAAAAATTATAATAGTGATGACAATCAGATGAGCTCAGATGAATGATATAATAATGTTAGAATATATATAGATAATTTTACTTTAAATTCCCTGTCTCTCATCTATCTCAATGAAATAATCCAGTATGTTTTATATCAGAATTCATCCAGTTTTGCTGCATGATTATGGGAAATCAAAGAAATGAAATTAAGAAACCCCCAAAGGCTAATTAATTGAAGATTGCAAAGATGTTTGATGATAATGATTGCAAGGATGTGGAGCCCATCAAGTCATTAGTCCTTTTGGTTCTTTTTTATCATCTCCATTCAGAATTTTGTTTTGAGTTTGTCTTGATTTCTTATTTTCATGTTTGTCTTTATCTAATTACTCTTCCTCTTCCTCCTCTTCTTATTCTATCCTTTCATTTTCTCTTCCTCCTCCTCCTCCTTCTCTACCTCTACACTTCTCCTCCTTCTTTTCTTCTGTACTTTCTTTTTCTTCTTCTTCAGAGCAGGGAAATAACAGCCTAAGACATGTGCTCCAACGTAAAGTTAAAAACATTCAAGAAAGAATCCTTAGTCATTTGGATTGGCTGACTATGGCAAATTTATGTGAAGCAGGAGATTAAAATCACAAAGTATGGGCAGATATGAATGGATATAATCTGCATTATTGGAGGGAAAAGTGTATTGTTCAAAAATATGTAGTAAAGGAGAAATTGCTCTGTCAAATAATAGTAATATTTATAACATTTAAAAAAAATTAACTTGCTATTTTACTGGGTTTTTTTTAATTTCTCCCTAATACAGAGGTTCTCAACTTTTTCTTTGTATATGTGTTTGTGTATGGACTCCTGAGCAATTTCACAGAAGCGAACTTGTGAATCCCTTCTCAGAATAATGCTTTGAATAAAGAAATACAATACATAGGATTAAAAAGGAAGCCAAAGATTATGAAAAAATAGAAGTCCCTCCCCTCATGTGAGTTCATAGACCTCCAGAAATTCATATGTTAAGAATTATAATATAATGGACTATTATGCACTCTAAAGAATTTAAGGTGATGACCACCCAATGTACAATGGAGAAGATCATGGTCAGTGTGAACAAGCTGAAGCACATTGAAAATAAGGCATTTTGCTGGGGAAGCATTGTAAAAGTGTTATATTTTTTCATTCCCCTAGAAGGTAAAAAAAAAAAAAAAAAAAAACTTTAAATAAAGGTCCAGCAACAGACTACGTCTTAATTCAAAGGAAATATTATTTCTCTGAATGGCATTATTGCTGTTATCATCTGGAAGAGAGCACAGTCATCTCAGAATAGGCCCCATGGATCTCAGGTAATGGAATATACCCTGCTCTACCTTCATTGCAGAGTAGTTAGCCTACTTCTGAATCTCATTTCATAATCATTTTTATGTGATTGTTTGGGGATGAAAAAAATATAATTAAATAATAAGTTTCTTACACAATCACATCTTTTGTCAGGGAAAACAAAATAAAAACAAATCTGATATCTGACTTAAACTTCAAACTTTTCTGATTGATTTTAGTCAAACAGACTATGAAATCCTAAACACAGTCTTTTATTCATTGGAAATGTAAACATACATTAATCATAGATAGAAATGTAGTAGTGAATCAAAGAAAATAGAATGTTATACCACAGATATTCATAGTGGGAAAACAACCCAATATCATAAACTCTTTGAGAATACTACAAAAATGTTACATTAGCATAAATTTTAGATCATAGAACATTAGAATATGAATAAAAGACAATAAATAAACCTAATGCCTTTTTTATAGATAAAGAAGTTGAGGTTCAATTTAACCAGGAATAAATAACCTGATTGTCAATCCCGTGCAATTTTTCCCCCTATACATTATTCAAACATTATTTATCAAAGAAATCCAAACTGGATTAAAATAATGTGAAATGGTACAATAATTTTCTTTATTGACTATTAATTTTGAAGATGTTAAGACTTCAAGTATTATGTGATTCTGAAGTCTAATAGATGAGTTTTTAATCTCTTCTTGCTTGAGAAAAAGTCTCTATGTCACCTTTTGGCCATTTCCAAACTAAGCCACCTCAATGCCAGCTTCCCTATTCCATTATATTTCTCCCCCTTCCTGCTTTCACAGGAGCCTGGTTTGACCCTACTGAATCTGGATCTATTGGGATCTAGACTTGGATTCTAATTAATGAGTATATAATCTTATCTTTCTAGAACCAGATACCTGCAGAAAGTTTTTTTTAACCATACTCACTTCCCTTTTCGCTCTCCTTCATGTCTCCCTTAAACTAGAAGCAGAGGGATGGACATGTTTTATTTGCTTATTTGGGGGACTTCCATATTTAGCACAGGATCTGGAACCTAGTATGCATTGCATACCTTTTTTATTAACGTAGTTATTCATTCATTCTTTCATAAAGCAAAAGCCATTGATAACATTTGTAGTTTTATACTGTTATTAAAAAGCAACTATTAATTATTTCCAATGAAGCTATTATGCAGTTGTTTTTCACTTATAAAGCATGCCTATTTGAATTCGCTGTAACACATGCTATGGAAATTGAGATCAGGGTCACCCTATTGTTTACTGACTCATAATAAAAAGAAATATTCATTTTTGTCAACTAACTATCACAAAAGAGGTTATATTTCTGTCACTTTTACCGCTGGTTGTTACTTTTTAATACATATATAGTGGTAAAAATTAAGCTGAAATGTTGAAAATGCATCTCACCAAGTAAGTCATGAATAATAAATTTATTTTTTACAACCAACACTTTACCTTATTCCAAGAAAAAACAAGTTTATTAAGTACTCTATAAAAGTTTCCCATCTTTTTCATTTATATCAAGCCAAGTCTAAACAGGTCTTGCTTGTACCTGCCTCTCTCTAAAGCAAGCTGACCTCATAAACAGCAGGCAGTGAGAAATGAGAGATTGCAGAGATTCAAAATGCATAGGCTAACAAGAGCAACAATAGTTTCAAATCATTTAATGTCAAGTATTTTATATATGTAAATATAAATATATGTATGTCTTTGTATTATATGTGTGTGTCTATATGTATATTTTCATGCTATAAAACAAGCATTTTCATTAGAAGAAGAAAAAGGTGGGGGATAGCAGTGGATAGAGCACTGGCACTGGAATCAGGAGTACCTGAGTTCAAATTCATTCTCATGCACTTAATAATTGCCTGGCTGTGTGACTTTGGGAAAGTCACTTAATCCCATTGTCTTAAATAAATTTTTTAAAAAATTTAAAGAAAAGAAAAAGGTGTCATAAAGGAATAGTAGAAACAATTCTGTCTTTTCCATTTGGAAATGTGAGCTCTAATTTTGCTTATGACATTTACCAACTGAGAGATTATATTCTTCATGTTTCAATATCTTCATTTCTAAAAATGAGGATGATATTACTTAAATGATCTCTCACACCAAGTTATTATAAAAAAGTGCTTTGCACACCCAGACATACAAAATATGTATACTTTATCATTAATAATTAAGATTTACTATTGTTTATGTTAGTCTTCATCAATGGAATATTATCTATTTTTAACTTCATTTGGAAACTTAAAATAAGTTTATATATGTATGTATATATATGTATATATATATATATGTATATATCACTCAAAACAGAACTCAATAGTCCTTTGGTTGAAGACCTTTAGTGAGATAAAGGTAACTACAATATGGATCAGTCCATTTGACTTTTAAATACGTTTAATTATTAGGGAATTTTTGTCATACTAAGTCAAAATTTGTATCTCAGAGACAAGCTCACATTTCTCCTAGTTTTTCTTTTGGAATAAATTTAATCCTTTCTCCACATAACAGTCCTTCAAAAGTTTGAATATAATCATCATGAGTTCATTCCCCAGACCCCAATGGCAAATCTTCTCTTCTCTAGAATAAATATACCAAGTTTTTTCAACTGATCCTCTTATTATATGGATTACATATCCTTCTCCCTCCTGACTGCCTCACTATAAAGATTTATTAATATATTTTGTAAAAAGTTATTCAAGCAGGATTCATATCACTCTTTGTTGCAGCAGATAAGAAGACAGCTGTTCAAATACAGATCTGGACTAGAGGAGAGGTGTGGTATTTTCCAGATTAGAAATTCTGCAATTGAATAAACGTGCATTGAACTGACTGAATCACCTTCTGAGTTCCAACTAATAAGCAACTCAGGGAAAGAAAGCAAAAAAATGAAGAAGGAAGGAAGGAAGGAAAGAAAGGAACCAATGAAAAAAGGAAGGAATATGATGCTAAATAAATAAATAAATAAAACACAACCAGACTGATTTTTTTATATTGATTCATTTCCATCTTGGACTAACTTGACTGATCAGTTTAGGCCTAATAACCACTCTAATGATAGCCTCTCAAGTGTCCGTCTTTTTTTCTTTGCTCTGGAGAACGCAGAATTTGATGTTTCTGTCAAAAACACATGAAAAAAGAGGGAGTGAGGAACTTCCCTTTATGGGAAAAACAAAAAGGTGACAGATTTCCTAAGTGGTCTGAGTGAAGTAGCAGCATCTGAGTGTTTCACCACATAAATGCAGATTATGACCACATTAAATGGCTTTAGAAACAGTCTAAACTCTGACTAATATTTACTCACTTCACTGTAGTATTCATCTTAAAAACTGAAAGCCTTCAGCTCCTGTTTCATGAATGCTTTTCAGGTACTATGTGAATTTGTAGAATAAGGAAATGCAGATTAAGAAACTAATGTTGCCTAGATAAGAGCTGCATTTTTTTTTACTTTTATGGGAAAATTATTATGTGAGATGCATTTTTAAAAGTCACAATTTGAGTCATAGATCATTAGATCTGAGTGGATCCTGAGAGGTCATTTACTCTGTCCCCATTACCACCATCATTCACATATTTTATATGACTAAATGAATGTTTTACAGATTTTATACAAGTATTTTGCTCAGAGGACAGAGAGTTTGACCTGGAGTCCAGGCATAAAGGTCTGACAGTTTGAATCTTACTTCAGACACTTACAGGTGTGATCATGGGCAAATCATTTAATTAAACCTCAGTGTTGCCATTTATAAAATGATGATAATAATTTTATCTTTCTTTCCTATATTATTGTGAGGATCAAATATGATAACATATGTAAAGAACTTTGCAAACCTTTAAAAGCAATTTAAATATTTATATTTAAAAATAAAGAAACTGAGACCAGACATCACATTTCCTGCATTTTGCAATGCTTTTCAGGATTTAGAAGACCATCCAAATAACATGTTTTTTCACTATAATACATACTCTTCATTCTTTCTTTGTTCATACTCCTCATTCTTAATATAAATCCCAGATCACTTTGACATAGGACAATTAAATATTTGACAAGTATAGAATCTGTAAGCTGCAAGATAACTTAGAGAACAACTAATTAAGTGATCTTTTTTTCTGTTTCCTCCACAGCTCTCCTATCAATGCCTATCTCTTTGTTGGTATGGCTACCATTCTGAATCAATCCCACATCACTTCTCATTAAAACTGATCTTTCATCCTAATTTAAATCTTTCTCCTATCTATGATCATGAATGAAAATGTGTACAGAATTACTCTACTATTTCTCTCATTCCCAAAAGTGTTTTCATTATTGTAATAATTATTGACTTATTTAGTCAGAAAAATCATCATCATCAACAACAATATATTTAATAATTAAATAATAAATATTAGACACTCTGCTAAGTACTCAGGTTTTAGAAAGAGACAAAAGCAATTCCTGCCCTCTAGGATCCCATTTTCTAATTAACTGAGAAGAAAACAAAGATACATACATGTTCTATATATAATAAATTACAATAAATAACAAAGGGAAGAGACTAAGATTAAGAAGCATTGGAAAAGGTCCTGCAGATGAGATATTTCTTAAGACTTAAAGGAAAATAGAAGAAGTAGGCAAAGATGAAGAGGGAGAGCATTACAATTATGAGGTACAATCAGAGCCCAGAAACAAAGTGTGTTGTATCAGCCAGGAAGACAGCATTATTGAATGGAATAGTACATGACAAGGAGTAAGATATAAAATGACTAGAAATATTCAAGGACACCAGGTTGTAAAGGTCTTTGGATGCTAAAAAAAAACATTCTGCATAGGTCTTGGCGGTAATAGGGAATTCATTAAGTATAAAGGCCCTAGAGAGGCCTGTATTATAGAAAATGTTACTTTTAGAGTGAAATACTGGATTTATTGAAATAGGGAGAGATTTAAGGTCAGATGATTGACCAGCAGGCTATTGCAATAGTCTAGGATGAGATAATGAGGATGTGAACCAGAATTGTGTTAATGTGAGGGGAAAGAAAGGGTATATTTGAGAAATATTGCAAAGATGAAATCATGGGTCATCCAATAAAATGCAAATGGGAGAGATAGTGAGGAGTCAAGGATGACATATGCTATGATCCTAATGCTGTTGACTTCAGTAGTTAAATGAAAAATTTAGGAGTTGAAAAGTGTTTTAGATGAGCGTTACCCTATTTTTTGGCCCTGGATACGTCATTTATTACTTATTTTTAATTTTTCAATTATGGGCAAAGGTAGTTTTCAACATTCATCCATTTGCATTTTTTTCTAACACCCCTCCTTCCCTTTTTCTCTAAATGACAGTAAACAATCTGGTGTGTTTAACATATTTCCATATTATTTATATTTGGAAAGATGAATTAGAACTAAGGGGAAAAATCATGAGAAAAAAGAAAAAAACATAAAAGGAATTTGAAAAAGTGAACATAGTATGTTTTGTTTTGAATTCAGATTCCATAGTGCTTTGTTTTGTTCTTTTCCTCTATGTGGATGTCATTTTCCCTTACAGGTCTCTCAGAATTGTCTTTGATCGCTGAACTGCTTAGAAAAGCTGTATCCATTTGATCCATCTCACATTGTTGCTGTTAATGTATACAATGTTTTCAAAGTTCTGCCTCACTTCATTCAGCAATTCCTAAAAGTCTTTCCAGGCTTTTCTAAAGACTAGTTGATTATGATATCTTACAGAATAATATATGCCATAATTGCTCAGTCAATCTCCAAAGGATGGGCATCCTCTCAATTTCTAATTCTTTGCCAAGGTAAATCATACAATATTCTTTTGTCTCAGTAACTGTAAAATGAGCTGGAGAAGCAAAAGACAAAACATTCTTTGCCAAGAAAAGTCCAAAATGGGATCATAAAACTTGGACATACTGAAACTACTGAATGACATTTGTATTGATGTGTTTATCTTAAAGGTTAGCTGTAGCATTTAAAAGGTAGTTGAATTGCTATGTGAGACTTCTAAGTGAGAAAACCTCACTCTAGTAATGTAAGTTAGCACTTTTTCTGCATTTGTTGGAGAATTACCCAAAATACAGTGGTTCAGTGATTTCACTACATGTATAGAGAAATGGTCATTGAACCATGGTCTTCCTTGGTTGGTTACTGTCTCTCTACCTAATCTATCAGAATTCTTTTCTTTCACTATATTAATATATATAGTTTTAAGTACACGATCATATTGTTTGTATTATCTACTTTTTATACATGTTTATGTTATCTACAATTTCTCTAGGACAAATATCAAAGGCTCATCTATATATTTCTTTGTACCAAGTACTGTAATGAACACATTTTCATTCAATAAAATAATTATCTAATTGATTGCTACACTAAATCAGAAAATAATATTTGAAATTTTAAGGAAGCAAGGCAGCTATCCTGATGATGATGATAGTTCCAAGGACTGGGGACATGGAAAGCCCAACTGTTGGGGAGTTGATCTCATTTAACAGAGTTTCCACTGCCTTGAGGCAGGTCTGTATAATTCAGAATTCACTGTTGGGAGAATTAGAAGGAACTAATATCTCTTTTTAATTATGTGTCCTTTATATCCTATTACAAATTTATTTTTATGTAATTTTATGTCTTACAAATGTTTCATTGTGCTTTGCCTTTTTTATGAATCATTGAAGTGGTCTAAGGCTAAAGCTTTCTTTCCTTTCCTTTCTTTCTTTTTTGACTTATAATTCATTTTATTTTTCCATTTACACATCATGAAAGTTTTTCAACATTCTTCCACTTTCATATTTATGAAATTTTTCTAACACTTGCTTCCCACCCCCCCTCCACTCAGCTGCTAACAGTCTAGTAAAAGCTGTATATTTTCACTGGAGTTCAATGTACTTACATAACATATATACACAACATTAGACCTCTCTGGGCCAAATCTAGGATTAAGGAAAAAATAAATAAAACTATGAGATAGGAAGGAAAAATACCAGAGAAGGTGTTAAAAATTGAACATAATATCCCTTCAAATTCTGTGCGGTTATTTCTGTTTGTTTGCTTGTTTCTTGGTAGGTTTATTTTGTTTTCTTTTCTCTGGATGAGAATGGTATTGCCATAACAGTTCTCCCAGGGTTGTCCTAGATCTCATCATAGTTGGTCAACTCACAAGGTTGCTGTGAAAGTGTACAATGTGCTCTTGATTCTGCTCTCTTTGCTCAACATTAATTTGTGTAATTCTTTCCATTCCTCCCTACAGTCCAACCATTCATGGTTTCTTATAGAACAATAGTTCTCAATAACATTCTTACTCCATAACTTGTTCAACCTTTGCCCAGTTGATGGACAAGAATTTCCAATTCTTTGCCACTACAAAAGAGTTGGTATGAATATTTTAAACATTTTGGACTTTTAATCAATTTTTATGATTTCTTTTGGATATAGGTCTAGTACAGGTATTCCTGGGTTAAAGGAATAGTTAGTATACTTATTAGTTCCATATTCCTCCCCAGAATGGTTGGATTAGTTCATACCTCCAATGAATTAATGTACTAATTTTCCCACAACCGCTCCAGAATTAATGATTTCCCTTTTAGAACTTTTAGTCAATACAATAGTGTGAGGGGGGTACCTGTTATATGATTCAATTTGCATTTCTCTAAACACTAATGATTTTTCTTAATTTTATATAACTTTAATTTTAAATTTAAATTTAATGTTTAAATAATTTTAATTAATTAAATGAATTAATCAATTTATTTGTAACTATTACTTTAACAATTATTTGCACTAATTAATTTATTATTTATTATATTTTACATATTAATTTTATTTACTAAAATAATTTCATAATTATTTGCTACTATTAGATCGTTTTAAGTTATAATTTAATTTAATTTT
This sequence comes from Macrotis lagotis, assembly GCF_037893015.1. Classification (NCBI taxonomy): domain Eukaryota; kingdom Metazoa; phylum Chordata; class Mammalia; order Peramelemorphia; family Peramelidae; genus Macrotis; species Macrotis lagotis. The sequence continues at coordinate 69,380,421 of NC_133658.1, forward strand.
GTTATCCCTTAATTTTTCACTTCTGCTGAAATATATTTTGTTCCAAACTTTTTTCCTTTACCTTGTGTATATCTATTTAAATGTGTTTCTTTTAATGTAATAAAAAATTTCCTGCTTGTTTTGAATGATGTTCTCCATCTCTTCCTTGATAATACACTGCTTTCCTTTCCATAGATCTGACAGGTAAATTATTCAGTGTTCTCCTAGTTTGCTTATAATTTTGTCATTTATGTCTAAATCCTGAACCCATTTTGATCTTATCTTAGTATAAGGTGTGAGATGTTGATCTAAGATGTTGGTCTAATCCAAGTTTCTTCCATACTAACTTCCAATTTTCCCAACAAGTTTTATCATAGAGATAATTCTTATAACCAGAAGCTGGGTTCTTTGTGTTTTTCAACCAGCAGTTTATTACAATCATTTCCTGCTGTGTCTTTTGCACCTAGTCTATTCTGCTGATCCACCACTCTGTTTCTTAGCCAGTTTCAGACAGTTTTTGATGACTTTATAATATAATTTTAGATTTGATAATATTAAGCCACCTTCTTTTGCACTTTTTTTGGTCATTAAATCCCCTGATATTCTTGAGGTCTTGTTTCTCCATATATGAATTTGGTTACAATTTTTTCTAGCTCTTTAAAGTTAGAATTTTTTGGAAGTTTGATTGGTAAGGCATTAAATTGTCATTTTTATTATGTTAGCTCTGTCTATCCATGAATAGGTGATATTTGCCCAACTATTTAAATCTAATTTTAGTAGTGTGAATTCAACTGTGTTTCTTGTAAACAGTGAATTATAGGAATCTGGTTTCTAATCCATTTTGCCATCTCTTTCCATTTTATGGGCATTCACATTTATAGTTAAGACAACTAAATCTGTATTTCCCTCCCACGAAGTTTTGACTCCTTTTTCCCTTAATTTTTCTTTGAAATTTTAACATTACTTTTAACTTTACCTTCAACTTCCCTTTTTATCAATGCCTTCTTCCCCTTTCTTTCCCGTCCCACTGCTCCTTCCCTCTTCTTTCCCATTAGAAAAACACTTCTAGAGAGTCAAAAATCGCATCAAATTATAACTGATTTATACTGTTATCCCCTTTAATTTCAATTCTACCTAAACTATTTTAAAAATGGGAGGAGTTCTGCCAGAGTCTATTTATGAGACAAATACAATGATGATACTAAACCAGGAAGAAACAAAACAAAGAAAATTATAGACAACCCTCTCTAATAAAGGTTAATACAAAAATCTTAAATAAAATTTTACCAAAGAGATTACACAAGTTTTTTACTGGGATGAGGCACTATGATTGGGTAGGATTTATACCAGGTAGCACAGACATTAGGAAAACACACAGCATAATTGAACATAACAATAACAAAACCATGAGAAATTTTAAGATTATTGCAAGAGATTCTGAAAAAGTCTTTGACAAAATACAATGTCCATTATTATTAAAAATACTAGCAAGTACAGGAAAAATGGAGTTTCCTCAAATAATAAGTAGTATCTATCTAAAACAATTCACAAATAGTACATGTAAAATTTCAAAACATGTAATTGGAAAAATAAAATATAAATTCAAAAAGCAACTATATATAGAACCCCTAAGTACTTTTAGTACCAGGACACCCAGAATGTCTCTCTAAAGAACTTTAGAATTGATTGTATTTCATGGAAGACACCAGGATAGAAGTGTTCAATATGGCATGCCCTCATCAGAGTGGGTGCTGCATTCTCTGAGCAAGGCAGAATTGAAGAAGCTTAAAGGAAAGGTGATAAATGTAAGTTTAGAGAAAATAACTCAGGTGTTCACATGAATTATTTGTGCCTGACCTGTGGCAGATCATTCCAGACTCAGATTGGTCTGAGCAGTCACAGTTGAACACACTGTAATTTGTCTCAAACATAGTGATGTCATTTTGACTTCAATAAGGAAGAAGGATCAGCCATACCTATAACACCTAAGTCCAATCCCTTCAACTATATTTTTCCCTTTAACTATTCTAAGATGAATACCATTCTCAAAAATTACAACTGTTATTTTCCTTGTTAGGTATATATACAATTTAATTCTCTTAACTGGCTTTTTTTTTTTTAAATTTCCCCTTACGATCACCTTTCTATGCATTTCTTGAGTCTTGTATTTGAAAATTGAATTTTCTGTTCAGTTCTGGTCTTTTTATCAGAAAATTTTGGAAGCCTTCTATTTCATTGAAAATCCAACTTTTACCCTGAATTTTGCACGGTGATTAATTCTTGGTTGCAATCCAAAATCCTTTGCCCTACAAAATAACATATCCCAAGTCCTCCAATCCCGTAATGTTGAAGTTGATAAATTCTGATTGTACTTCCTTTGTATTTAAATTGTGTCTTTTGGGCATCTTGCAGAATTTTATGCTTTAATTTAGCATTCTGAATTTATCTTTGATAGTCATTGGAGCTTTTATTTTGGAATCCATTTCTTATAGTGTTCTGTATATTCCTTGAAGGACTTATTCTAGTATTAGGACACTTTTCCATTATAATTTTCTGAAAGACATTTTACAGTATTTTTTAATCTAGGTTTTCTAGTAAGCCAATAATTTGCAGGTTATAGCTCTTGGATATATTTTCTAGGTTGTTTGTCTTTACTAAATGGTATTTTACATGCTTTTCAATTTTTTCAGCCTTTTGATTTTGTGAGATGGAATCATTATGTCTCATGTAGTCATAGTTTCTTTATGTCCAAACTCTCAATTAGCTTTTGCGTTTCCTTTTCCAGTTGGTTAACTATATTTTTAAATGAACAATTTTCCTTTACAGTTGAATAATTTTAATTTTTGATGTTACATTCTTTTTTCCAATTGGTCATTTTTACTTTTAAAGGAATTGATTCCTTCAGTCATTTTTTTTCATAATTCTTCTGCATGATTCTGATCTTTGTCTATTTTTCTTCTTCCTTTCTTGTTTGTTTTTTTAAACACTTTTTAAAGCTCTTCTATGAGGATTTGAGTACAAATCATAATCTCCTTTGAAATTTCCCATTTGGAAAATTTTTCATTGCTTTCTTCTTCTGATATGGCATTCTATGTTTAGCATTCTTTTAGGGGCTTATTTTAATAATTGAGTTCTGCTCCTGGGGTATAGGGAATATAGTCATGAACTTTTTCTGATAGGACTGAGATCTGGTCGCTGGCTTATGACTTTCAAAATGAAACCCAGACATGACCTAAGAAGAGGTTTGTTTCCTCCTTTATGTCCAGGCTTTATGTCTATGCATTGCTTTTTTTTCCCCCTACTGAGTCCTGTCTGTTTCCTCAGCATTTCAAGGACTCAAATTTTGTCAGGGGTCAGAACCTTCCCTGCTGGCTTGCTATCTAATTGAGCTGGGACCTTGTCTGTTGTCTGTCTGATAGGACCTGGGCTGTGTCATGGATAGAAGTTTCCCAGAGATCTGCTACCCTTGGTCTAGCTAGGCTCTACTTCCCCTTATCTCCCAAAGAGACAAACCTCCACTGAAGATCCTGCACAATGACTAAAGTTGAGAACATGTTTTTCTCCTCTTTTGGTGGGATCTGTAACTTTTAAGTCTTTGTAGAGACTTAATTTAAAATTGTGTAGGGACTTCCCAGGTGGATTCAAGATGGCAACATAAAGCTGACATAGAATGTTTCCCTATCAAAGATAAATGAAACCTCTGCTCTAACATTCAAGCTACATATCCCATCAAGAAAAAGAGAAGATTCAAAGAAGTTTTCAACTGTAGACATCTTGGAGGATTTTCAGTGAAGGTCTGTCTCTTTTGGGGAAAGGGGGAAGTAAAGCCTAGGTGGCAGGAGAATGGGGAAAGCCAGCTGGAGACTTTTAGTCACAGTGCAATGCAGGTCCCAAGAGATTGATAACAGCAGAGGTCCTGGCAGTTAGAACAGCAAGCCAGCAAGGAGGGTTCCAACCCCAAACAAAATTTAAACCCTTGGAACACTGGGATAAAAGACAAGCCTAGGTCCGGAAAAGAACCCTGCTAAGTCAGAACCTAGAGCTAAAGGAGGAAACAAACCTCTGAAAAGCAAAATCTAGAATGCATAGGTAACATGTTGGCCAATGACAAGTCAGGGATCAGTCGCCAACCCAAGCATAAAAAGCTTGGGTCTATACTCCCTATATCCTAGGGACAGAGCTAAAACAAAAAAGATGAGCAAAACATCTAAAAGTGCCTTTGTTATGGAAAACTATATACAGATGATAACAATGTCATGTCTGAAGAAGATATCATTGAAAAAAATCTCTCACAGAGCAAGTCTCAAAACAACCTATGAATTGAACTCAAATCTGAAAGTTCATTGAAGAACTTAAAAAAGTTTCAAGAACAAAAAAGAGAGGAAGAATAAAAATGGGAAAAAAGAAATTAGAATTGCAGGAAAATTCTGAAAAAATGACCAGAGAATTAAACATTTTAAAAAAGGAAAAACAAAAGTAATTGAAGATAAAAAATAAAACCCTGAAAATTAGAACTGAATAGATACTATTGAATCTAGCAGACTACAAGATTCCATTAAGCAAAATTAAAAAAGCAAGGAAAAAAGGAAGAAAATATACAGTTCTTTTTGGGGAAAATGAACCACCTGGAAAATAGATCCAAGAGAGACAATCTACAAATCTTCAGACTACCTAAAAGCCAAAAAAAGAACCTCAAAAGCATCATACAGGAAATTATTAGGGAAAACTGTACAAATCTGAGAGAATAAGAATACAATGTGACCATGGTAAATAATACACAGAACCCCTCCATAAAGAGACCCCAGGAGAAAAAAATTCAAGGACTGTTGTAGTTGAATTCCAGAACTGTCAAATAGAGAGAATACTGCAAGCAGCTAAAAGAAATCAATTCAAAAACAAAGGAAACACAATCAGACTCACATAGGGCCTATCAGTCTCAATATTGAAGAATCTGAAGACCTGGAAAACCCTATATTGGAGAGTAAAGAACTTGGAATTACAACCCAGAATTTACTACCCTGTAAATCCAGCATATATTATCAGGGAAAACAATGGATTTTCAATGGAACAGAGGATTTCAGGAACTTCCTGACACAAAGACCAGACATGAACAGAGAATTCAATCACCATATACATGATTCAAGAGTAGCAAAGAAAAGTAAATGAAATGGGGAAGGAAAAAAATAAAACAAAACAAATGTTGGTCAAGATCAACATTTCAAACCCTACAAGGGAAGAGATAATACTTCTGATTGTGTAGAACATTACCTCTCAAGATAATTAAAGGGTGAAATATATTTGAAGACATTGGATTTAAAGGCTGTTGGTATAGTTGGGTCTTGTCTCTCCATTGAAAAGGTCCAAGATAGCATAATTATGTTTCAGACAAAGAGCCCTGATGAACATCAGGGGTGGTAACTTTAAACTTAAGTGTATCATTTTCCTTTGACCCACTTTAATTCTTCTGTGCTGACAAAGCTCCTTAGCATTTTATCTGATGAGGGCAGTATAAAGTTGGTGATCCTGAGTTAGTGTCTCCTATAACTTACAATCATTTCTTTTTGGCAAAGCAGTGGAGTTAAGTGACTTGCCCAATGCCACACAGCTAGGTAAGTTTTAGGTGTCTGAGGTCAGATTTGAATTCAGGTACTTCTGACTCCAGGGGGCGGTGCACTATCTACTGTGCCACCTAGCCTCTCCACTTACAATCATTTGTATATTTCTCAGGTGAAACCTCCAAAGCCTCCCAATACTTAGAGTCTTTTAAGATTCTTTCAGTTAATTAAATCAGGGTTAACTTAATCCATACTTCACTTAACAAGGGGTTAAGTACCTTCAGGGGAGGGGGACAAAGTGTGAGAGAAAATAAGCCTGGGGGGCTGGAGAGGGGGAATGTAAAAAAAAAAATAATTACAATTATAAGTTGATCTAATTTAAGACAATCCTGCTCATCAAGTAAACAAGCAATCTGTGATGATGTGTTGATAACAATATGAGCTTATCAAGTAATCAAATAATCAAACTGTGATTGATAATACCTTATTAATAGTATTTGAGTGATAAATAATACCAGGTGAACAGGCACAAAGTTTTAAAATTTTAGAGGGAAAGAAGGGAGAGTGTGAACACTGAGAAAATTCTGTTCAATAGATTTGGACCAGAGAGGGCATAAGATATTTTCTCACTTGAGTTTATTTTAATCTACAGGGAAGGGCAGCACAGAGAAAGGGGAAAGGTATAATTAGAAGGGACTGATAAAAGGGAAAGCAATGATATATGTCAATATAAACTGAAAGTTAACTTTTAAAAGAAAAGTTAAATGGGAAAGGGAGTATTTTGATGAGGAGAAATGAGAGGAATGGAAAGACATAAATATAAATGGAGAAAGATGGCACATAGGGAAATACAGAATTAGCAATCTTCACTGTAAATGTGAATGGGATGAACTGTTCCCATAAAATGGAAGCAGAGAACAGAATATATTAAAAACCTCTACCATGTTGTTTGCAAGAAAAACATTTGAATCAGAGAATATACACAGGATAAAAGTAAAAGGATGGAGAAAAATATATTATGCTTTAACAGAGGTAAAAGAAAAATAGCAGGAGCCTGAATCCTGATCTCAGATAAAGTAAAATCAAAATTAGATCTCATTAAAAGAGATGAGTAAAGAAACTACATCTTAAAAGACACTGTTAGTAACAAAGTTATATCATTCCTAATAATGCATGCATATTGTGGTATAGCATCCAGATTCCTAGAGGAAAAGCTAACTGAATTATAAGGAGACAGAGACAGAAAAACTTTAACAATGGGGGAACTCAACCTCCCTTTCTCAGAATTAGATAAATCTAACCACAAAATAAAGAAGAATGAAGTTAAGATGGTGAATGAAATCATAGAAAACTTAGATATGATAGACTTCTGGAGAAAACTTAAGGGGATAGAAAATAATTTACATTTTTCTTGGCAGTACATGGAACCTGTACCTAAAATAACCACATTTTAGGGCACAAAAACATTATAATCAAATTAAGAAAGGTAGATATAATAAATACACACTTTTCAGATCAGTCTCCAACAAAAATTACATGCAATAAAGGGTCATGAAAAGATAAACCAAACAGTAATTGGAAACTAATTAAATTAATCTTAAATAATAAGTAAATCAAATAGGAAATAATAGAATTAATCTATAATTATATCCAAGAAAATGATAATAATGGGATATTATAACAAAATATATGGGATGCAGTCAAGGTAATTTTGAATTGAAATGTTACATCTCTAAATGCCTATATGGCTTAAATAGAGAAAGAGGAGAACAATGAATAGGTAGGCAACTAAAAAAAACTAGAAAAACAACAAATTAAAGATCCACAATTAAATACAAATTAGAAATTATTAATACCAAGGGAGTCATTAATAAAATTGAAAGGAAGAAAACCATTGATTTCATAAAGAAAACTAAGTGTTGCTTTTATGAAAAAATCAAAGGAATAGACAAAATTTTGGTTAATCCAATTAAAAGGAGAAAGAAGAAGACCAAATTACCAGTATCATAAACAAAATGGGTGAACTGACAACCAATGAGGAGGAAATTAAAGAGCTCTTTTGACAAACTGCATGCCAATAATTCAGAGCTATTTGCTGAACTGTATGCCAATAAATTGGATAACCTGAAAGAAATGGATGAATATTTACAAAAATACAAACTGTTCAGATTAACAGAAGAGGAAAAAAATGCTTAAACAACTCCATTTCAGAAAACGAAATTGAAGAAATCATTAACAAACTCCTTAAGAAAAAGTCTCCACGTCCAAGTAGATTTACAAGTGAATTCTACCAAACATTTACGGGAAAATTAATTCTTATTCCATATAAACTATTTAAAAATTAGGAGAAGGAATCTGTCAAATACCTTTTATGACACAAACATGGTGCTGTTACCTAAACAAGAAGGACCAAAACAAAGAAATTTATAGACCAATCTCCCTAAAGAATATTGATGTAAAAATCTTAAATAAAATTTTAGCAATGCAATTGCAGCATGTTATTACTAGGATAACATGATATGATCAGGTAGAATTTATACCAGATAGGCAATGATGGTTCAATATTTGAAAAACACACTAAATAATCGAGACTATCAATAGCAAAATCAAAGGGAAATATGATTATCTCAATAGATGCTGAAAAAGTCTTTGTTAAAAATACAACATCTATTCCTTTAAAAACACAAGAATGTTTAGGATAAATGGAATTTTCCTTAAAATAATATATAGCCTCTATCTAAAAATGTTCAACAAATATAATATGCTATGGGAATCAACTTGGAGCATTTCCAGTAAAATCAGGAGTGATTTTATCACTGTTACTATTAAACATAGTATTAGAAATGACATATTTAGCAATTAGATAAGAATAAAAAACTGAAGGCATCAGAATTGGCAATGACAAACCAATTCTTTCACTCTTTGCAGATGATTTGATGCTATATTTAGAGAAATCAAGTAAATCATCTAAAAAACTCCTTGAAACAATTAACAAATTTAGCAAAATGGCAGTATATAAGATAAACCCACATAAATCATCAGTTTTTCTATAAATTAACAACAAAATCCAAGAGCCAGTGATAGAAGAATTGCATTTATAGTACCTATAGACAACATTAAGTACTTGGGACTCTACCTGCCAAGACAAACCCAGGAAATGTATGAACACAAGTATAAACTACTTCTCACCCAAATAAAGGCAGATCTAATTAATAGGAAAAAATGTCAAATGCTCATGGTTAGGTTAAGCTAATATAATGGAAATAATAAATCTAAACAAATGAAATTACTTATTCCATGCCATAGAAAAAACTACCAAATATTTTACCGAGCTAGAAAAAAATAATAAAAAAAATTACAAGAAAAGGTAAAGAATTGCAATGGAACTGATGAAAAAAATGTAAAGGAAGGTTGTCTAGCTCTAGTGGATCTAAAACTATTCTATAAAATGGAAGTCATCAAAATTTTCTGGCAGTAGATAAGAAATAGAGTAATGGATCAGAAGATTAGAATAGGTTCAAAAGAAACCACATTAAATGACCACAGCAATTTTGTTTTATAGATCCAATGGCATAAGAATTCACTATTTGAAATGGGTAATTCACTATTTTTTGAGAAAACTGGAAAATAGTGTGGCAAAAGCTAGGGATAGACCCACATCTCACACCCTAGACCATGATAAAATCAAAATGGGTAACAGGATTTAGACATATAGGGCAAGATCATAATTTAATAGTCCATGAAATACTCTTTCTTTCAGATCTATGCAAAAGGGATAAACAAGAATTAGTATACATTACAAACTACAAAATGAGTGACTTTGACTCTGATAAATTGCAAAGTTTTAACACTAGTAAAGCAATGCTGCCAAAATTAAAAGGAAAACAGCAACTGGGAAGCAATCTTCACAACCAGAAATTCAGAAAAGGGTGCCAATTTTAAAATATATAGAGAATTTCACAAAATTTATAAGATTGCAAATCATTCCCCACTTGAGAAATGGTCAAAGGATTTGAAGGCTGTTTTCAAATGAAGAAATTAAAGTTAAATATAATCATATGAAAAATGCTTCAAATCATTTTTGCTTAGAGAAATGCAACTTAAAATAACTCTGAGAAATCACCTCATACCTAGCAAGATCGGTTAAGAAGATAAAAAGGAAAAATGATCAACATTGGAGAGGTTGTGGGAGGATTGGGACTTTGATGCATTACTGGTAGAGTTGTGAACTGATCTAGGTATTCTGGAGACCAATATGGAACTATGCCCCAAAAGCAATAAAACTGTTAATTCTCTTAACTGAGCAATTCCAATTCAACTCCTATGTCAAGAAGAAATAATAAAAAAATGGGAAAAGTCCCATATTTCAAAATATTCATAGTAGTTCTTTTTGTAGTGGCAAAGAATTGGAAATAGAGGGGATGCCCATCAATTGGGGAATGGCTAAACAAGTTATAGTACTATTATACTGTGGAATATTATTGTTCTATAAGAAACCATAAATGCTTGGATTCTAAAGCAGCTTGGCATGAATAACAGCATCTGCCGCTGAATGAAGGGAGTGGAACTAAGAGAACAATGCATACATTAACAAAAAATTTATGAGATCACTAACTCTGATGGATAGAGCTCCTCTCAGCAATTCAGAGAACTTGGACAACTGTGTTAGAGTGGCTATGGACAATGCTATCCCCATTTGGAAGGAGAAAAATAAAACACAAAAAAACCCTTCAGAATATGATGAACACTTTTTAAAAAATTATCTCTTATGTATCTCTTTCCTTTAGTTCTAATTCCTTATACTGAAAATGATTGATCTGTAAACATGTTTATTAAAAATATGTATGTATGTATAATACTAACCTGATTGTTTGCTGCAGAGGGGAGGGTGATGGGAAGGGAGGGTAGAAGGAAATTTTTTAACTTAAAAATATTCATATACATACGGATGAATGTTGAAAAAACTTTCATAACATAAATTTGGAAAAATAAAATATCAATAAAGATGTATAGGAAAAAGCTTCTGAAGATGCTAGCTTCTTCCCAACATATTTGCTCTACCCCAGAAGTTCTCCAACCATCTCTTTCAACTTTGACAATTGTCTCAAAGGTACTTTTCAATTAAAATCCAGAATGCTTGTTCCTATACTAGAGAATACAATAGTGAATGATCAGCAATAGTTTTGATGATATTTTATTTATAGTCAAATTAACAGTTTATGGTACTATCTTCTAAGATGCTACCAGTAGTAGATTTACAAAGTTGGGCTGAATCTTCGACCAAGATTTAATATAAATTAAAAATAATAAACACATAATTCTCATGAAAATTGTTTAACCTTGAAAATGTCTCCCATCATCCTGTGGTAGTTCAATTTTCTTGATGTGTAAGACAGGCTATCACCCTGTACATATCCCCAGCTCCTGCTATGATCCCTTTTCACCCCTTTCTGTAATCTCCTATGACAGGAGCTTTTATTTGACAATTTCTATTTCTTGGTCTAAACCAAATTAGTGCCTCATTCAAAGGCACTCAAAGTAATTCAACAGTTACAAAAATGTGATTTCCTTTGTCCTAACACAACAAGGATGTGAAACGAGGCTATTGAGATGCAACTCCTCTGTTCATGCTCCCTATTGTGTGTCTTTATAGAAATACATCTGTGTGGCAGAGCTTCAAATGGTGATTTGAGTCATCATTAGAAGCTATAGCTTCTAATATATAAGAGCAAATCCACTCTTCCTTATGGTTGACCCTTAGGAGATCGAGAAACTGTACCTATCAAATCTGACTTAGCTTTGCTGCTTTTTCAAAGAAAATTATTCTATGCTATAGTAAATGTGTGTTTCTGGTGGGTGTGCATTCTGGTCCTATAATACACTTCCTTACTGTGACAACAAGGTCAGGAAGCCATTAATATTAAAGTGAATTTTTAACCTTCTTGAGCTATTCTAATGCATAGAGTATTAAGAGACATAAATGTCTCATCCATTAAACATTTTATGCAACTTTTGAATCTTGGATTTGAAGATGGCACTTTTTGTTCAATTCTGGTGTTTTTAATCAGAAAATTTTGAAATTCCCCAATTTCATTGAAAATCCATTCCTCCCCCAAATGAATAAGCTGAATTTTGAAGAATAGTTGATTCTTGCTTGAAATCAATGGTACTATGGAATATCATATACCAGACACTTTGATTCTTTAATGCTGAAGCTGATAAGTCCGGTGTTATTCTGATTGTAATTCCTTGGCATATAAATTGATTTTTTTTGGCTACTTACATTATTTTCTCCTTGAGCTGAGAATTCTTAAATTTGTCTATAATAGTCCTTTGAGTTTTTATTTAGGTATTCGTTTTCTTGAGTGATCAATGGATTCTTACAAAGACTATTATGTTTTCTTGTTGTAGGATATTAGGGAATTTTCCATGACAATTTCCTGAAAGATATTTTCCAAGTTCTTTTTTTTTTTTTGATTCAAGCTTTCAGATAGACTAATAATTCATAAATTACCTCTCCTGGATCTATTTTTCCAGATTGGTCATTTTTCTTAAGAGGTAATTTATAGTTTCCTCTTTTTTTAACCTTTTTGGCTTGTTTAATGGAATCTTGGATCTCATAGAGATATTAGTTTTCATTTGTCTAATTCTAATATTTAGGGTTTTATTTACTTCAGTTAAATTTTATGTTTCCTTTTCCAGTTGGTTAATTTCACTTTTAAATGAGTCGTTTTCCTTATAAAGTTGATTAATTTTACTTTTCGATAAGGTGTATTCCTTTTCAACTTTGTTAATTTAATTTTTTTTGATTACTTAATCCTTTTTCCCGACTGGTCTTTCTCTTTTTAATTGACTTCCTCAGTCAATTTTTCATAATTCTCTTTCATGACTTTCATTTCTTTTCTCCATTTTTCTTCTTCTTCCTTCTTTAGTTTTTAAAATTCTTTTTTGAGCTCTTCCAAGAAGTTATGCATTTGAGGCCAATTCATAACCTTCTTTGAGTCTTCCTCTTCTGAGATGGAATTTTTATCATCCCTAGCAGAAAAGAAGCTTGCTATGGTTTGTGTTTTTTTTGTGGTTTTTGCTCAGTTTGATAGTTGAGCTATGCTTCTAGGATACAGCTAGTATAGTCCCAAAGTCTTTGGCCTGATGCTGGGATCTGATCACTGCCTAATATTTGTTCAAGGTGTTACCTATGCAGTGGTTTCTTCTCAACCCGCTCTTGTCTGTTGCACCTTTGTCTTTGAAAATGGGATTGGGACCCTCACTGCTGGCCTGCTGCCAAATTGGAGCCTGGAGCTATGCTGTGGTTAAGAGTCTGCCTCTAGCTTTTAGATTCTTCTTCCTGTCATGGGTTATTTTTCTCCTTTTCCTAGAAGAGACAAACCTTTATTGAAGTTCCTCCATGATATCTTCAATATGGAATTTTTACACTATTTTTCTGGAGGCATCTGTAGCATTAACATTTGTGTATAGGCTTCATTTAAAGCATTTCCAGAAAATCTGCAGCAGCTAGCCTCTTGATAAGTGTTCTCTTAAAAATTTTAAAATGAACCTTCAATTTTGAAGCAACGGATCTTTATTTTGAGTGACAGCTTGACCAAACATTTAATATTTTTTCCACCCTAAGTAACACATACTGAATATAAGGATAAATATATTATTTTCTCCCCTATTATGTTGTTCTAGAAAGATAAAGAAGAGGTAAACTACATAAACTAAAAATTCTTGTGAATATGATTTTTTTGCTACAAAAGTCTTAATTGTCAAGACCATACCTGAGTCCTGTACACAATTAAATACTCTATTTCTCAACAATAAGAATTTATAAGGAAATGGGAAAATGTCTATTATATCCATTTAATTTGTGTTCATTTATTTGGTAAATAGTAAATAAATAACCTCTAGACATAGAGTGTATTAACACCATCATGCTAGTTGCCCTTTATTAGAGAAAATAAGAAACACATACTTTCTTCGTTCAGCATCAGATCCTATTAAGTCATTCCATGCTTCTCTAGAGTTCAACCACTTATATGGTTTCTTATAGAACAATAATATGCCATAGTATTCATGTACCATAACTTGTTTATCCATTCCCTGATTGATGGACACCACCTTAATTTCCAGTTCTTTGCCACTGCAAAAAGAGTTACTATGAATATTTTGAAACATATGGGACATTTTGCATGTTTTATTTCTTCTGGATACAGAAGTAGAATTGGAATTGCTGGGTCAAAGTCTATGAACACTTCTATTTGCTCTTTGGACATACTTCCATATTGCTTTCCAGAAAGGTTGTTTCCATTCACAACTCCACTAGCAATGCATCAATATCCCAATCCTCCCACAACTCTCCAACATCAATTGTTTTCCCCCTTTGTCATCTTTGCCAATCTGATAGGTATGAGGTGATACATCAGAGTTGTTTTAATTGGCATTTCTCTAATCAATAATGACTTGGAGAATTTTTTCATTTGATTATTTATGGCTATAATTTCTTCATTTGAACCTTCTATTCATATCCTTTAAACATTTATCCATTGAGGAATGATTTGCAACCTAATAAATTTGATGCAATTCTCTATATACTTTAGAAATGAGACCTTTATCAGAAATCCTGGTTGTAAAAATTGTTTCCCAGTTTTCTGTTTTCCTTCTAATTTTGGCAGCATTGAATTTTTGTGCAAAAGCTTTTTAATTTAATATAGTCAAAAATCATTTATTTTTCCAGTTTATAAAGTACTCTTTTTTCTTGTTTGTTCATAAATTTATCCCCTTTCCATAGATCTGATAGATAGAGTATTCCTTGTTCTATGTATTTATCCATTGTGTCATATTTATATATCTAAATCTTGTTTCCATTTTGACTGTATTTTGGTAAAGGGTGTGAGATGTGGGTCTATACCTAGCTTTTGTCATACTATTTTTAAGTTTTTCCAACAATTTTTGTCAAATAGTAAGTTGTTATCCCAGAAGTTACTGTCTGCTTTTGTCAAACACTAGATTACTGTATTCATTCCCTACAGTTTCTTTTGAACTTATCCTAATCCACTGATTTATTACTCTATTTCTTAATTTCTTAATAATATTTCCAGATCATTTCAGAGGAGGAGGGGGGAGGGGGGGGGAGGAGGAAGTAACTCTTTTTTTTTTTGGTCTTTTTTAATTCTGGAAGGAACGATTCATACTTCTTTGTGTCTTGAATGAACCATTGCCTTGTTTTCAATATCTCTTCCCTATACTTATATGGAAATTACTGTGGATTCCTGATTAAGGTTCAATGGATGCATCTGTTGTCTCATCTAATCCTCACAAAACCCTGCAGAAGGAAGGCTAAAATCTAATGAGAGCCCTAAGTCTACTTAGGACTACATAGGCTTGCACTAGAAACACAGACCATGTATTTATGAGACTTTCATTTCTGCAAGATGAAACTAGCTCAATGAATCCTTTAAAAACATTTTATCTTGAAGT
Source organism: Macrotis lagotis (assembly GCF_037893015.1). Lineage (NCBI taxonomy): Eukaryota > Metazoa > Chordata > Mammalia > Peramelemorphia > Peramelidae > Macrotis > Macrotis lagotis. The sequence continues at coordinate 69,395,432 of NC_133658.1, forward strand.
GTGAATCACAAGGCTTAATTATAAATTATCTGACAGTTCATTATCCTTCTATAGAAAAATCTCAACTAGATTGAATGAGACTGTTGCCAGAAATAATTCAAAGACTCCCCCCCCCCCCCCCCCCCCCGCCCGCTTTTCTGGCTTCAATAGTCCCCTCTGTGATATACTTGGGATTGCATATCCTTTTTCAAAGCAGCACATTTTCCCTCCTCATTTTAATAATACATTTATTTCTAATATTGTGATTAGCATGTATGCTAGAAGTACATGTTCTTTAGGATATAGGTGAGTGTGTAGGTTGTTGCCCTGTATTTCTCCCCCCCCATTTTTTTAAGAAAGTTCCAAAAGCCAGGAAAGGAAAAATGGAAGGTCAGTTGACTTGAAATGAAAAAGATATGACTGTGCAGGACCCTCAGCTCTCACCCTGGTCACTTGACAATCAATTATAATTTGTGAGTCCAAGGCTGACTCATCAGCTGAAAGGTGATAACACTACAGGCCCTCCCCCGCTTTTGATTGTGAAGAATGTGCTTTTAACACTGTAAAATGCTGTAGAAACTTGCTAATGATTGTGAAATGTGTTTTTAAAACAAAAATATTGTAGCAGTTTTCAGTGATTGGGAAGAATGATTTTAAAAAGGTAAAATATTGTGGAAATTTGTTAATATCATTTAGTGAGAAAAGCCACAAATGGGTCCCCCGCCCTTCCTATAGTGAACATCTCTGGCACAAGATTTGAAAGAGAGTCATGCCCCATTCAGTTACTCTTAGGAAGATTATTGGAACAGAGAAGGGCAAGCAGGGTACTCATTAGTTAAGCCAATGGACTGGAATTTCTGATTTTGCCAATTCATGATATGCCTGACCAATTTACTAATTAATTTTACACGCTGCAAGAACTTTAGAAGTGCACTTTAAATTTCAATGAAATAAATAAATGCATATATATAATGCATAATATAGATTTCTACAATTATTCCTATACACATACGCACATATACAATACAAACACATGTGCATTTACACACATGCAATTATACACATACACACACACACACATATATATATATATATATATATATATATATATATATATATATATATATATATATATATATACACATATATATATGTATTCAGGGACCAGTCTTGAAGTGAGTCAGAGAGGGTTGAGGGTGTCTCACCTCCGCTGATGACATCAATACCAAAGTGGGCATGCGCAGGATCTGTCAGGCAGAGGTAAGGCAGGGCTCCTCCCCCTCTGCCCCAGGTCACCACTCATCTCTGGTTTTATTGGCATGTGCCTGGGAGTGGTTTCCGGATTGGGCCTCAGAGTCCCATTACGTACCTGGGCCTTGAGATGCCTCCATTTTCTGGGTCACCATAGTCCCCGGATGTGGGGCAGCACAGCGGGCCGCCTTGCCCAGCAGCCTCTCGAGCCCCGGGTGGGTCTGGAGACGGCCGTGGTGCGGCTCTTATCTCTGGCCGCCACGCAGGCTGGCCGCTCCGCAGAGGGGCCTTTGCTGGATGGACCTTGCCCAAGGCCCACGGAAAACTGTACCGGAAGGGCGGCCCTTGGCCTGCGCGCCAGCCTCCCTGCCTTCCGGTGCGGCCATGATGGACAGAGGACCGCCCAGTCACGTGCCTGGCGACCTGCGACCCCTCACCCGGAAGTCCTCACCTTCCCTGGCAGGCTTTCCCATGATCCAGGCTGGAAAAAATATTCATTTTTCTAAAGGCATCTAAGAAAGTTTCGGGAAGCAAGTTTCAAATGGTATGAATAGCGTCGGAATGCACTGAATTTGTCTATGGATAGAACCCAATTGATAGGAACATTAAGAAGTAAAAATACAGGCCCCCTCTGGGAGAAAGGGGTTCCATGAAGAGGTTAGGAACTGGGACTTTTTATTTTTCAAAAAAGAAAGTTTCATTACAGGCTCCAGTGAGGGCCACAAAGCACGTGACAGCCGGGTTCACCCGGGTCACTGACACATGCAGACCCAAAGCTCTGAACCACCATCGGTTTCAGAGAAGGTGCCAAGCCCTGGCACAGGGAGTTATCTCGAATTCTCTATGCCAGTGAGTGCCTGCTTCTGAATTTTGGTAATTCCCTTCAAATATGATTTGTACTGTGACTGACTGTGGAATCTTCAGTCTTTTTTTTTTTGCTGAAATCCACTATAAGGAAAATGAATATTTCAGAATCAATCATTTAAAAATTCTTCTTACACAAATAATGCATATATGTATACTTATATGTATATTTATATATATATGTATACTTATATATTCATATGTATATACTTATATGTATATTTATATAGCAAATATATGTATATACATACCCATGTATAAATGTGTTTATATACAAACACTATATATATATATATATATATTTATATAGATATTTATATATAAACATATGTATGTGTTTGTAATAGACATCAAAGGAAATTGGCAGAAAATTGAAGAAATTGCAATTCCAGTTTTTGCCTAAGAGAAGAATTCATGACCAAAAGATTCATATCTTTCAAAGTGACTGGCTACTCCCAAATCATTCCCAGAAACTGTTGGGGAAAGTGAACAATACATTAAAGAGTGGAATATATTAAAGTATAATCAATGAAAGTAAGGCAGATTGTAGAGAACAGGTGTCAAAGGGTCATTTTTCTAGTCTTGGTTCTTTGGAAATCCTGGAGTCTTCATCATTTGAACTGCAAAGTATATAGCATTTCTGCTAGCCAGATCAATATATTGATAAGCTGTGCTAATCTGCTTCTGAGATAGCCAGTCAGCCCCCATCCTTCAATTATTCCATTTCTGCTGGAGCTCTAAATTTCACTGCCTGGGTATGTCTATTTCAAAAATATTTCTCAGGGACAGCTAGGTATTAGAGTGGATAGTGCCCCAGCCCTGGAGTCAAGAGGACCTGAGTTCAAATCCAGTCTCAGACACATAATTGTCAAGCCCTATAACCTTGGGTAAATCATTTAACCCCATTGTCTAAAATTTAAAAAGATGTTAAAAAAAAGGTATTTCTCTGTCTCCTTGAGATTATGGCAGTTACTGCCACCAGCATAAATGAACACTGGCGGGATGTCAGAAACCTAATTTACTTGAACAAGTGGGATTGGTTGAGGTAAAACAAATAGAAAATATCAACTTCCCTCCATATGATTTCTGTTCAGACTCTTGATTGGAATGCCTTCATTATTGTTCTGGATACTGAGGCACCATGTGATTAAAAAATCGTTTTGATCTCTTATGCATTGGTTTAAAGGCTAGACTGATTATTTTGTCTAATCATAAAATTTTCCCTGTGTAACATTATCTTTCTTTGCTCAGTAGTCAAAATTAAATCCTCACAAATTAAGGATGTTTTTACACCTAAATCAAAACTTTTTTCCTGATTCAGGTGATCTTCATGGAAATTTTAATTACAGAAGATCCAAACACACCAAATGAATCAACAAATCTAATGATATTGAAAATGATATAATAATAATGAAAATTGTGATGGCACGTTTTAATCAGAAGATCATTGGAATAAAATTAATTGATATGTCAGTTATACATTTTTATAAATTTATGTATCTTTTGGAAGAGATATTTTATATAAGGTGGCATTTTCTTATGAATAAATTTACATATTAAATCATCAAAAATATATTAGTATCTTGTAGTCTGAAAATCATTTGGTCAGTTTATCCATTTTCACTACCTCAACTCAAGGACATTTGGTATGATATAAGATCATTTCCTTACTCTTTTTAAAAGTTGATTAATAGACATTGCCAAAATACATAGAAGGGGGTAGGAAGCTTCCAGCTGGGTAAGAGACCTAGAACCAACAAAAAGTTACTCCCTTATCTTCATATGCAATTAGCACATTTTCTGGTACTTAGAAACACACTTAGTTCTGCACAATTTCTTGTTACATATAATATAATTGAAATATATATTTAAAGAATTTTTTATTTTATGTACATTCATCTCTTTGGATCACCAAAATAGTAGCACCTCTTGATAAAATCATTCTCTTTTAATGTCCAAGTTGCTCATATGTTCAGTTGTCACATTGTTCATAAAATTTTATTTGCTCCCCAAGATGGAAGTGATCCCTCTTTTATTGGATTTCTTAAGGCACTCTATTTGACCTTTTTTAGCTATTCTTCTTTTGTTCAAAATTATCTCATTATTACTTGTTCATTGGTTTCATGAGGAATGCTAGACATGCTTCATTTCTTTTTTTCATTTCATTCATTTTATTCTGAACTTCAGAAATAAAACAAGCATTTCACTGACATGGTATGAAAGAAAGAAAAAAAATGGAACATGAAACTTCAAGTTTTTTATGTACAACTTGTAATGGAGTATCAACTCCATTCTCCTTATTTATTTTTTTAATGCCAGTAGTTTTAGGCTAAGTACCTAGCAAATGGGTTTTTTTAGGTTTTTTTCAAGGCAAATGTGGTCAAGTGGTTTACCCAAAGCCACAGAGCTAGATAATTATTAAGTGTCTGAGGCCAGATTTGAACTCAGGTACTCCTGAATCCATGGTCGGTGCTCTATCCACTGCACCACTTAGCTGTCCCTCTAGCAAATGTTTTAATAACTATGGTCTTTTTCTCTCTTTTTTCTTTCCTTCCTTCCTTCCTTCCTTCCTTCCTTCCTTCCTTCCCTCCTCCTCCCCTCCTCTTCTCTCCTGCCTCCTCCTCCTCTTCCCCTTCCTCCTCCAGCCCTCTTCCTCTCTTCCCTCCTGTTGCTCTCTCCTCCTCCCCCTTCTCCCCTTGACCCTACATCCTCCCCTCCTCCCCCTCCTCCCTCTCCTCCTCCCTCTCCTTCCTCCCTTTTGATCCTCCCTCCTCCCCCTCCACCTGCTCCCTCCACGTTTTCCTACTGCTCCTCTTCTTTAGCTCTTGCCCTTGCTCTTGATCTTGCTCTCTATCCCCCTCTCTCTGTCTCAATCTCTATTTCTGTCTGACTGGCTCTTTGCTACTAAAATGTAAACTCTTGAGATAAATCATTTAAGTACACATACTTTGTTAATACAGTGTCTATTTTAGAACCTCTGACAAAACAACTGATTTGAATTTGTTGAGTCATCTTTCATTATAATCAATATATATGATATGATAACATATAGGGGAACTTCATAAAACAATAATGTTAGTAGAGTTATCTCTTCCCTAACTTTATATTTGTCCTGTCATGTGGCATATATACATATATATATATATATATATATATATATATTCTCCTTTTCCTAGATATTTAATAAATATTTGTTGAATTTTTAATACAAGGGAAAAATATGTTGAGAAGGAACATGGCAATTAGGGTTATACTTTTGGAGTCATGGGGGTCTGATATCTTTATTGAGGCAAGAATTGACTTTTGTAGAGAAGAAATAATTTAATTTAGGCACTCTGATGCTAAATCCAGTGCTCCCTCAAGAAAATTATGTGAAAGAAACAAACATTTGTAGAAATAAAGTGCCATATCATATTCTAAACATTGGAGTACAAATGCAAACTATAAAAGATAGGCCCTGTCTTCAATAAACTTACGTTCTAATGGGGGCAGGACAACATTCAAAATGCAGCTGCAAAGCAAGGGAGTACTAGGAAGAAGGTAAAGAGAGAAGGTGTATGGTTCTGAAGTTCAAAGAATCAGATAACAAAAGGAACATCAAGGCAGGATAGGATCTTCCACAAAAGGGAAGTTCTATGAGGTTCCATGCTCATCACTAGAAATGACATTGATTCTCAATGTTCTGGGCAAGGTTCTAAAAGTATAAGTCGAAACATAGGTGCCAACCTGAACTGGTAGGCGTTTGTCACAAAAGTCCCCTAAATTAATGAACTAATAAACTCGTCTCTATAACTGTCTCTATTTTTCTAAAGACAAAATTAAATCTCAAAGAGAACAAATATCAATCAGAATAAAAACAGCTCATGTTTCTTTAGGGCTTGAATGTTGAAAAAATACAATACTCCCACATAGTAGTTAGTACAGATATTATTATTCTCAGTTTACAGACAAGGAAATTAAGGAACATTGAAGTTACATAATCTGTCCAAGTTTATGGAGGTAATGAACTAACAAAGGCACCATTTGAACTTAGACCATGAATGAAAAAAATTTTCTACTATACTATGCTAGGTGGTGGAATGAGGGAAAAGGGAACAGCATTAGAGAGAGATTTGAATGACAAATAAAGGAAATAGAAGAGGAAGAGGGAACTCAGAATCCAGAGGAGAGAAGGGAAAATGACTTATAGGGGAAATGGAGAGGTTTTGTATAATGGAACAGGGACCCTATCACTCACCCCAGGAACAGTTTTTAAAAAGAAGGAAAATTGGCAGAAAACATTCCAAGCCATGGTGGAGCTTTTCTTCCAATTGTTTCTTTCATATTTTTCTGCATGAAAAAGATGTCCATGTGTGTATTTGTTTTTGATACTCTGTCCTAGTTAGAAAATTGTAAATCTCCTAATTTTGAATAATTAGCACAGTATCATGGCAGCTGGTTCATGTTATAATACTCTTCCCAACTTAGTAGAGTGCTGAAATTTGCAGCCCTCTTGTTAAAATGGAAATGTATTCTAGTTTTTAATGTTTATTGCATAATCCATGGATTCTAAATCATTTTAATTAGTTTGGGAGATTCATAGTTCTTGATTGACTGATTACTCTAATGGGCCATCATCTTTCCATAATAATACCAGAGGTCAAGCACAAACACATAAACACACACACATACAAAGACAAAGAAAACCTTTAAAATGTGAACTAATTAAAACGTAGCTATTTCTCCATTTTTTTTTACTAGGCTCTCAAATATTAAACACAATTGATTCACAAATTGTTTAGTTTGAAGGTGGAAAAAAAGTTTGAAACAAAAGATCATATTATTTCAGAGCTATAATTACTGAATCTGTAACTATAAACAGAGTGGGGTGGTATGCTAGATAGAAGGGAGGAAACTGTTAATGTACCTGCGCCGGTAGGCTACAGGAGAAAGAAAGGAAGCACTTCACACTTGGAGGTTTTTGCCTCCTTAAGGAAGGTGCCACTACTGCAAAGAACAGTGAAGGTTGCTGTGCTTGGGGTAGATGGGTGTGAAAAGAAATAGGGTCAAGCTATCAATGCTGAGGCTGTGGTGGTTGGGGAAGGGAGGATTCCTAGGAGTGGGCCAAGCAGGATGTAGAAAATGGGCCTTAACTCAATATTGTTAGTACTCTGCTTTTTAGCACCCTGGGAGAGAGCCAATCCAACTACCTTAATCATAACTTCTTAAGATTTCATAGAATATTATTTCTTGAAAAGGATATGAAAGATGACCACAAGATTAGTCTGTTAGTTGAGAAAAATTTATTGAACAATTTCAGTGACTCATTAGGCTAATCGCAGTTTCCTTCACCTTGGTTGTCACCTCAGCCTCCTACATTCTCAGAGAGTAAAGAAGTAAGTGGAAAGTAAAGGAAGATCTTTAAGAGTAAACCGAAATACAAGTTTCTGTTGGAAGCCTTTCTTGGTTTTGCCTACCACGGTCCTTTCTCTTTGTTATTATTACCTTTCATCTTCACTGTCTATATCTTGTTTAGTTATAATAATTTTCAAATAGCTTCCCTTATTCTTATTTGAGCTGCTTGAGGGCAGAGACTTTTTTGCTTTTCATTTTATCTTTGGTGCTTAGCCCAGTGACTGGAACATATCAAACAGTTAATAAAAGCTTATTGACTTGACTGATTTTTCCATCACACACATTCCTTGACTATTTTACAAAGAATTAAATAGAGGATACAATATTTTTTCCTCTCTTTTAGCACATATGTTAGCATAAAGAAGTTTTCACCTAGGCATTTGTTGGATAAGCACTCTTTTTAGGAAATCCCAATATCTCAGTTTTATGCTATGATCCTGTGGCATCACTTAATTATAGATTGTTGTAGTAGAAAAGACAGTGGATTTGAAGTGAAAGAATAAGGGTTTGTTATTTTCTATATTACCTTGGGCAAGTCAGTTCTCTCTGAATTTTAAATACTCTTACTCTACACAATGAGAAAAATTGGATTTAATGAGTTCTAAGGGATCTTCTATTTCCAAATGTATGAAACTTGTCCTTTCTCAATAAAAAGTGATGCAGAGAATTAAGAACTTTGGAGAGAGTTCTGAAGCCTTTTGTAAGCCAGTTAAATTAATAGTTTGCCCCAGAGATCCAATGAAATGTGTAACCTTGAACAAGTCATTTATTTTCTGTCTCAATTTCCTCACCTGTAATATGACAGTTGAATTAAATGGCTTTCAAGAACTAATTCAAGGAACTGATGATCCTATCACTAATTTGGCGCCCAGAAGAATGTACCTCCTGATAACTTTCTTTTTTTTTATTGAAACTTTATTTACTCTTCTACAAAATGAAGACAGTGGATTAGTTGATCTTTGTGATCCTTTTCAGCCTCAAACACTGGAGTTTTGTGCCATTTCTTTCTTGATGCAATTTCTGTTAGCAACTCCTTGCAATACTAATTACATAGAAACCCTCCCTGATTAGCATTGTTGCTGCAAACATATATAAGAACTCTCCAATTTGTTTTGAAGATTACTAACAAAGAATAGGGAATCAATACTTAGCAAAATAATTTGGTGAATATATATATTTTATATATATATATATATATATATATATATATATATATATATACATATATATTGCATTTGAAGATTAACTTTGTTGTTTGTCTCTTGGTATAAAATTAGCTTTGCTGAAGTCCTACTATACAGTGAACACCTCAGGGAAATAAAGTGGTGCATTTTTCATTGTCTTCAAAACTATTTTCTGCTCGAGTGAAGTCAGCAGTAAATTTAAAGGAGGTAAACTATGCACTGATAGAACTCCCAGTCTAAGAAACTTGGCAGGAAAGTCTAACTATTTTTGTCCCTTTAATTCATATTTACAAATTGTTCAAATACATAGTCGTGACTATCTGTTTACCAGGGACTGTGCTTAAAGTGTTATCCCTATACAATTAAAACAACAAAATATAAACAGCAATAAAACCCAGAAAGCTTTAAAATATTTATTTGGGAAATAGTATGTGAAGAACCAGGGATGAGAAGGCAGTGTAATTTATTGGAAACAAGAGCAAAACAAAAGACAGAGAATTTGATTTGAAATCCTGACTATTTCTTGATCTGTAAAACTAGGAAATTCACCTGTCTATTGATGAAACCTTCTTGTCCTCCTAACTTCCCCATTACTATTGCTTATATTTATATCCTCCACATTACCCAGGTTCACAACTTCAGTGTCATCCTTTAATCTCTCACTCTAACCTTCCACATCCTATCTCTTGCCAAGCCATATTGATTTTACTTTTATAATATCTCTCTTCTAGAACTTCTATTATCCTAATTCAGACCAACATCACCTCACATATATATTATTGTAATAATTTGCTAACTCTCTCCACTTCATTCTTTCCTTCACTCAGCAAAATGATTTACCACAAAGCATAGAAGTCACTATATCATTCCTCTTCCCATCCAAATGTAAAGACTCCAGGGACTTCCTGTTATGACCTAGATCAAATATAAAACCTAGATAAAATCTAAATCAAATAAAAATGCCTGTTTTGGGGGTTAAAAAATCTTTCATAATCTGTGCTATCTCTATCCATTCTATGAATCTTATATTTTGTGCCTTACTTTGAATGATGAATATGGAATTTTATATGCACATTTATATGCACATTTCCTCTCTTTAGTTTTCACATTTCATGCAGTCCTGGTCAATACAAAATATTTTACACAGGAAATATGTAAAAGTAAAGTAGACATGTACAAGTAGGGAAAATTCACTCAAGAACTTTAAAAGAAAATGCCAAGGTTTTCACTATTCATTCAAGAAGCCACAAACAGTTTGCTGTTACACCTATTTTCCCTCAAAAACTATGCAATTGCTAAATACTGAATTGGCCTTTAATAAACACTGCCCAGGGAATGTAAGTCTTCTTAATTTTATTTCCTATTCTCAGTAATTTAGGAAATTTTTATCCCCTTATTTCAAGTTGCTAGAATCAGGTGCTGACTTCAGCTCCCATATTTCAAAGTTATGCTTCCCTGATTACAATAACATAGAAACTATTTAAAATTTCATAAAATAGATTATTTCTAGTCATGATTATTAAATATGCTTAAGATAGGAAATGGGTCATTGAATTCATTGGTGTAGAAAGTTAACATGGAGAAGCTTTTCCTACTAATGGAAGGTGATATCTTTTTTTTTAATTCATCTTTTAGACTCAGTGAGGTTCCATGGTCACCTTAAAGAAGAGAATGTAGACACATTTATGTTTCTTAAAGTTGTCTGGTTTTGGTAAAGAATGGTTCATAATATGCATAGGAGCCAAGATGGCAGTGTGCAACTGGGAAACTCCCAGACCTTTTCCTGAAACAACTTTAAATAAAGCCTCTAAACAGACCCTAAAGCAATGGAACTCACAAAAAAAACAATGAAACAAGTTCTTAACTAAAGATATCATGGAGGACCTCCAAAAAAGATTAATCTTAAGAGTGTTAAGGGAAATTAGGAGAGCTAGAAAGGCAGGGGGAAATTCTAGCAACAGTGCACTCAGGTATGGACTCAGCATGCCAATGATGCAGCAGACCATTGATGAGGCAAAGTTTGAGTCCTGAAATGCTAATGAAGAAGATGGGACTGGATCAGGCCACTCTCAACAGGGAACATGCTGATAACACCTGAAACATCATATTTAAGCAGTTAGCCGGGGTCTAGTCCCCCAGCCCCAGCACAAAATGATTGGGACTGTATCCCCTGTGCCCCAGGAGCAGAGGTCAATTATAAAGATGAGCAAAAACCCAAAATGAATACTAGCCAGAGATAACTAACAGTCTCATAAAAATGCCATCCTAGAGGAAGAAAACAGTGACAAAATGCCTAAATGTGAAGCCTCAAAAGAGTGTATGAATTTGTCTCAAGTCCAAAAATATCTCTTAGAAGAGCTCAAAAAGGATTTTAAAAAACAAAGCTGTGAGAGGGAAGAAAAATATACAAAATGATCAAGAGAGACTTCCAGCCATGATGGAAGAGAGAAGACAGGCACAGTGCCAAAGTCTCCTGATCTTTCCTCATATATAATATGAAACAAACCTCTGAACAGAAACCCAAAATACAAAATTCAGAAAGAGAACCTAGGGGAAGAACATCTACCTCAAGGTTTATCTTCCGGAATCATGGGTGAGCCTGGACACAGAGGGCAGACCCTGCTGGGAACACAGGACAGAGCAAGAGCCTGAGAGGCCGAGAACAGGACTAGCCTGATCAGTGGTGGGGCCATGGGCCAACTAAGGATCAGAGGCATTGGTTGTGGCACTGACAGTCTGGATTTTGCTAGCAGGGTTGGAGGGAGTGTTCCACTGCAGGAAAGTTGCAGACATCAATTCCTGGGCCCCTCTGCTTTGGAGAAAATCAGAGCCCCTACCTTAATTTAGGCTGAAGCAAATTTCCAGGACAAACACAATTACAGCGCACCTCCACCCAAGGCTCAGGTGTGAGCAGCAAAGTTCCCTCAGCTGTGAATAGGGAGAGCAATTAGCTTGCCATAGGGCAAAACCCACCATTGTTCAAAGATTAAAGCATTCCACAGCTTCAACCATCCCCACCAGGGCAAGGGAGAGGACTTCAAATCAAGGTCACAGACATTACAAAGAAAGCAAAGAACACATTCTACTGACCAACCCACTTGGAGTTACTAAAGCCAGTGATTATAGCATTTAGGAATCTCAAAACCAAAAGGCTGTGAACCAGCCGCTCCCCAAAACAAGACCATAGGAAAATGTAGAAAGGCCATTGGAAAGGAGACTCCATAGAAAAATTACTAGGAGGAAAAGACGCTAACTCAGAGAGACCTGGACCATTGGAGAATATGATCTGGTCTCCAGCATAAAAAGACTTCCTTGAAGAAATGAGGAAGGAGTTTAAAAATCAATTGGAAAATTTGGGAGAGAAAATTAACACCTTGCAACAAGAAAACAAATCCTTAGAAAATACAATTGGATAAGTGCAAAAAGAAAGTGATTCTCTCAAAATCTCAATTGGTCAAATGGAAACCTCTCTCAAAAATACAACTGACCAATTCACAAAAGGAGTTGGAAAAGGTAAATGAAGAAAAAAAAAGAATGGAGTCTGTGGAAACTAATGACTTTATGACACAACAAGAGTCTGCTAAACAAAATGAAATAATGGAAAAAAACAGGAGAAAATCTAAAAATACCTCATCAGCTATACCACTTACCTCGAGAGTAGATTAAGAAGGGAAAAAATGAAAAACTGAAGAGAAAAAAGCCTGGACTTAATATAACAGGATTTAGTGATGTAAAACTGAACTGATATCATGAAACCAGGGGGCAAAATAGGTTTTGAAAGAATACAGCGATCCCCTCTGGAAAGAGAGCCTAAAAAAACAGCAAGTGATATTATGGTCAAATTCCAGAACTATTAGATAAAAGAGAAAATCCTGCAAGCAGCCAAAAAGATATAATTTAGCCAAAGAAACACCATAAGGATTATTCGGGCTGTATCAGCATTAAGAGATCAAGGGGACAGGAATGAGGTATTCTGAAGAACAAGGTAGCTTGTAAAGCAGCAAAGAATCCACTACCAAGGATAGCTGAGCTTTCTCTTCCAGGGGAAAAGATGGACATTTAACAAACTGGGAGTTTCCAACATCTCTTGATGAAAAAACCAGAGCTAAATAGAAAATTTGGACATGGAACTGGAGGCTCAAGAGACATGAAAAGGTTAAAAAAAGAGGTTAAAGAAACAAAACCTCTTTCCAACAAGATGAAATTAGTTATAGCCCCACCTGAGAGAAAGATTCTCATAACTCTTGAGAATTGTAACATTATTAGAGAAAATATATACTTAGCTAGAAGTGATGGACAGTCATGACTTTTCTGTGACTCAGATAGAATGACTTAAAAACAATACCTCCTTAAAAAGGGGGATAGTAAGGATGGAGGATGGAGGACCTTGAATGAGGTAAATCTCTTGCATTAAGAGATACAAAAGACCTATTGAAATAGAGGGGAAGAAAGGAGGATGTGAATCTCACTTGACTTAATGTTAAGTTACACACAAACTTATTTTAACTTTCAAGTATTAAAAGAGGAAAGGGGGATGGTGGGACAGGGAGGGGGGAGAAAGGGTGACTAACAAAAGGTAGGGGAGAAATAGTGGGAAAAGGGAAAGGGAATGAAGGGGCAGTCAATATAGAAAGACAAACACACTGAAGGTAGCAGTATTCAGAAATGAAATACTGGGGAATATAGATAAAGTAAAAAAGGAGGAAAATACAAGCAGAGGGACGATAGCATGCACAGCAATAAAGATTTAGTCGAATGTGAATGGGAAGAACTCTCCCTTAAAAAGTAAGTTAATAGCAGAGTAGATTAAAAACCTGAAACCTACAATATCCTGCTTACAAGATACTCCTTTGAAACAGACAGAGACCTATAGAGTAAAGGTAAAAGGTTGGAGCAAAATATATTTTGCTTCACCTGAAGTGGAAAAAAAGCAGGGGTAGCAATTCATATCTCAGACAAAGCAACTGCAAAAATGGATAGTGTTAAAAGAGATAATAAAGGTACTATATCCTCCTAAAAGGTACCATAGCTAATGAAGTAATTTCATTTTTTTTCTTTTTTATTTGGCAAGGCAAATGGGCTTAAGTGGCTTGCCCAAGGCCACACAGCTAGGTAATTATTAAGTGTCTGAGACTGGATTTGAACCCAGGTACTCCTGACTCCTGGGCTGGTGCTTTATCCACTGCGCCACCTAGCCTCCCCCAATAAAGTAATTTCAATACTGACTGTGTATGCACCCAATTGGATATCATCCAAATTCTTAGAGAAGAAGTTGTAAGTGCTACAGGAAGATATGGACAGAAAAAATCTACTAGTGGGAGACCTCAACCTCCCACTCTCAGATTTAGAGAAATCAATTCATAAAATAAACAGGAATGAAGTTAAGGATGTAAATAGATTGTTAGAAAACTTAGATATGATAGATTTATGGAGGAAATTGAATGGGCATAGAAAGGATTATATTATTTCCTGCACACATGGCATTTACACAAATTTGACCTTGTACTATGAAATAAAAAACTCATAATCAAATTCAGAAAGGCAGAAATAGTGAATACACCTTTCTCAGATCATAATGCAATAAAAATCATATGCAATATTGGGTCAGCAAGATATATATGCAAAAAAGTAATTTCAAACTAAATAAACTCATTTGAAAAAAAAATTAGAGGCTCAAGCAGCAAATTATAGAAAGAATTAATGATTTCCTCCTATACAATGAAAATAATGAAACAACATACCAAAACCTATGGTATTAACTCAAAGCATTTGTCAGGGGACATATATGTCTAAATTCATAGATGAATAAATTAGAGAAAGAAGAAATCAATCAACTAAATATGCAGCTAAAAACTTAGAGAAAGAACAAATTAAATCCCCCCAACTAAATCCCGAATCAGAAATTTTCAAAATTAAAGGAAAAATGAATAAACCTGAAAAGAAGAAAACTATTGAATTAATAAATAAAATCCAGAGTAAGTTTTATGAAAAAAACAATAACATTTGATAAACTTCTGGTCAATTTGATTAGAATGAAAAGAAGCAAAACAATTTGCTAGTATCATAAATGAAAAAGGAGAACTCCCCACCAATGAGAGAGAAATTAAAGTAACAATTAAGAACTATTTTAGCCAACTCTTTGCCAATAAATTTGACAATGTAAGTGATATGGATGAATATTTGAAAAATTATAAGTTGCCCAGGTTAAGTGAAGAAGAAATTAAATACCTAAACAACCCCATCTCAGAAAAATAAATTTAACAAATCATTATTGAACTCCCTATGAAAAATCTCCAGGGCCAGATGGATTCACAAGTGAACTTTATCAAACATTTAAGGAACAAGTGGTTCCAATTCTAAATAAACTCTGAGAAAATAGGTCAAGATAGAACTCTGCCTAACTCTTTCTACCAATATAATGTTCATGCCTAAACCAGAAAGAGTTAAAACAGAGAAAGAAAATTATAGACCTATCCCCATGATGAATATAGATGCAAAAATCTTACATAAAATCTTAGCAAAATGATTACAACTAGTTATCATTAGGATACTACATTATGGCCAAGTAGGATTTATCCCAGCAATACGGGGTTGGTTCAATATTAGGAAAACTATTGGTATAATTAATTATATCAATAACAAACCTATCAATAATCATATTATTAAAGAAATAAATGCTGAGCTTTTGACAAAATACAGTACCCATTCCTACTAAAAACTACTAGAAAATGTAGAAATAAATTGACTGTTCCTTAGAAAATAGGCATTATCTATCTGAAAACATCAACAAGCATTATATGCAACAGGGATATGCTAGAGATATTCCCAATAAGATCAAGGGTGAAAAAAGGATGCCTATTATCACCACTATTATTCAATATTCTATTATAAATGTTGACTTCAAACAATAAGAGAAGAAAAAAGAAGTTGAAAGAATTGGAATTAGGAAGGAAGAGAAAGAACTCTCACTCTTTGCAGATGATATGATGGTATACCTAGAGAATCCCCCAAAATCTTCTAAAAATACTAGAAATTATTAGCAACTTTAGGAAAGACAAAGGATAAAAAATAAACCCTCATAAATCCTCAACATTTCTAAATATGCCTAGCAAGAAACAGCAGAAAAGCTAGAAAAGGAAATACCATTCAAAGTACCATCAGTCAACATAAAATACATGGGAGTCTATCTGCTGAGACAGAATAAAAATTTTCTAAAAACAATTACAAAACACTTCTCATGCAAATAAAATCAGATTTAAATAACTGGGTCAATATAAAACTACTCATGGACAGGTCGAGCAAATATTATAGAAATGACAATTCTACCAAAACTAAACTACCTGTTTAGTGTCCTACCAATCAAAATTACAAAAATTTACTTTAATGATTTAGAAAATGTTGTTAGTAAATTCACAGGGAGAATTAAACTGCCAAAAACCTCCAGTGATTCAATGAAAAAAAGGTTAACAGAAGGTGGCTTAGCCTTACCAGATACAAAAATTAAAGGAGAAATTAATAAAATCAAAAGCAAGAAGCATTTTTCATCAAGACCATCTGGTGCTGGCTAAGAATTATAGTGGTGGATCAGAGGAATAGATTAGGTGCAATAGCAAGATATGATTATAGTAATATGTTGTTAGATAAAGACAAAGAGTCCAGCTATTGGGATAAATCCTCTCTCTGCAATAAAAACTGCTGGGAAAATTGGAAGTTAGTGTAGAAGAAATAGATTTAGATATAGATATAGATAGAAATAGAGATAGAGATGGAGATGGAGATGGAGATGGAGATGGAGATGGAGATGGAGATGGCTATGGATATGGATGGCTATGGCTGGATATGGATATGGATATGGATATGATTGGATATGGATATGGATACAGATAGAGATAGAGATAGAGATAGACATACCTCACACCCTATACCAAGATAAGATCCAAATGGATACGGAATTTAGACATACACACACACACACACACACACACACACACACACACAGACACACACAAACAATATTGCAAACAAACTAGAAGATCAAGTAGTAGTTCACCTGTCAAATCGATGGAAAGGTAAGCAGTATATGACCAAGGAAGAGATGGAGAAAATCATTAAAAGAAAACTAGAAAATTTTTATTACATTAAATTAAAAATCTTTTGCACAGACAAAATCACTGTAACCAAGATCAAGAGAAATGTAGTAAGTTGGGAAACAATTTTTAAAACTAGTATTTTTGACAAAGGACTCCTTTATAAAATATACTGAGATCTTGTCAAATTTTCAAAAAACAAGCCATTCCCCAGTTGTTAAATGGTCAAAGGATATGCAAAGGCAATTTATAGATGAGGAAATCAAAGCAGTCCATAGTCATATGAAAAATTGCTCTAAATCACTACATATTAGAGAAATGCAAATTAAAGCATTTCTGAGGTACCACTTCACACCTCTCAGACTGGCCAGTATGACCAGAAAGGAAACTGTTTATTGTTGGAAGGGATGTGCGAAATCTTGGGACACTAATACATTCTTAGTGGAGCTCTGAACTCATCCAACCATTATGGAGAGCAATTTGGAATTATGTCTAAGTGGCAACAAAAATGTGCATATCCTTTTATCCAGCAATACACCTAATAGGTCTCAGTTCTGAAGAGATTATGAAAAAGGGTAAAAACGGCACTTGTACAAAATATTGATAGCTGCCCTGTTTGTGGTAGCAAAGAATTGGAAATTAACTGAATGCCCTTCCATTGGGGAATGGCTTAACAAACCATGGTATATTTATGTCATGTAACATTATTGTTCTATTAGAAATTAGGAGAGATGGCAATTCAGGAATGTCTGGAAGGATTTCCATGAACTGATGCTGAGCTAAATGAACAGAACCAGAAAAACTTTGTACACCCTTACATGAGAGTCATGATCAGCTTTGATGGTCTTGCTCATTCCCTCAGTGCAACAACCAGGGACAATTTTGGCTATCTGTGATGGAGAATGTCATCTGTATCCAAAGAAACAAATGTGGAGTTTGAACAAAGACCCAAGTTATTAACTCACAATTTTGGAAATAAAAACTGTCATCTCATTTTGTCATTGTGCTATTCCTTATACTTTATTTTTCTTCCTTAAGTCTGTGATTTCTCTGTCGTCACATTCAACTTAGATCAATGTATAGCATGGAAATAATGTAAATAATAACAGACCACTTTCTGTGGAGGGTGGGGGGACAGAAGCAAGACTAGGGGAAAAGACTGTAAAACTCCAAATACATAATGTCTTTCTAAAAAAATAGAAATAAAAATATAAAATGAATGAGAGTCATGTGGGAGAGTTATGAAAATTTGACTGAATAAATCACTTCCTTTAAAAGTAAAGTTGGCCAAATGTAAAAAAATAAATCAGCTCCTTATAAAGTAAAAATGGCTAACTAGAAAGGAAATGTAACTCATCAAACCATAAAAATAACAAGTTGGAAAGGGAAACAGAAAAATTAAATGGAGAAAAAAGTCTTAAACATGAAAGTTAGACAAATGGAAATTAATGACTTTGAGATAACAAAGTTTCATTAAATAGAACGAAAATGTTGAAAAATAGAATATAATGTAAAATAACTGTAGGGAAAAACAAACTTACTTGGAAAATAGATCTAGAAGAGATATCTAATGAATTATAGTTCTCCTGAAATTCATAATCAGAAAGAGTATGGACATCATCTTTCCAGAAATTATCATGGAAAAAACTGCCCTATTATCATCCTAAAAAAGGAAGACAAAATAGTTCTTGAAAGAATTCATTGATCTTCCTTAAAAAATGATATTTTCTGAATAAAAACTTCAAGGAATTGTGTGTCCAATTTTAAGAATTCTCACCTAATGGAGAAAAGAACCTACAAGGAGCCAAAAACAAGCTATTTAAATACCAGGGTGTCAAAGTAGAATTTAGCAGGACTTTTACCTTTAACAATAAAAGATCATAAGACCTGTAATATGATATTCCAGAGGGAAAAGGAACTGAAATTCCAACTAAAACTCAACTACCCTGAAACATTCAGCTTATTTTTTTAGGGGAAATGATGGATTTTTAATGAAGTAGAGGGCTTTACAACTAACCTGATAAAAAGACGAGAAGTGAAAAAATTTCATCTTCAAATAAAAGGCTCAAGAGGTGCATAAAGAAGTTAAAAGAAGGAGGAAAATGTTATTTAAACTGTGAACATCCCTACATGGGAAGGCAATACTTTTAACTCTTTAAAATTGTATAATTCTTAGATTAGTTAAAAGAAGCATGCATAGAAGGTATGGCTATAGATTGATCATGAAAATGAGGATGCTTTAGCAGAAACTTTGCCTCATGACAGTTGTATTTTGTATTGGAGCAGTTAGAGGGAGTGTTTTTAGAGGCTATGAGTATAAACTGTATCATAAAGTGATTTCCCTTTACCTTATACTTTAGGTTGCGATAGTAATATTTCAGTTTGGTTTATTGGAGGCAATATACTTGGAAAGAGCAAATGGGTATAAAATTTATTATACTGTGATGATGTTTATGGCTCTTGAAAATTGTCTTTCTAATGGAACAGTTGAAGGAAGTGTACTTGACAGAGGCTATAGGCCTGAAGTTATCATGAGTAATGATATGTATAAATCATTCCATCAGACTTTGAGAATTGTACTTCTATCAGTACATATAAAAGGAATGTATCTTGATAGAGGTGTATACACAGGTATAGAACAATTAAGATAAAAAGAAGAATTATATTGGGAGAAGGCAAGGTTTTAGAAGATAATTAAATAATATGTAACAATGAAAAAAGAGAGGATGTGAGCACTGAGTTAATCTTACTCTCTTCTACAGGGAAATGGTGGGGGTAGGGGGAAGGGTAAAAGAAAGGAGAAGAAGGAACTGCTAAAAGAGAGGAGGAAAGTAAAAGTTAAGTAAACATTAAGGTTAAAATAAAAGGGAAAAGGGAGAAGAAAAGGGAAAAGGACTGATAGCAGGAGGGCTGATTGCGAAGCAACAATCAATTGTTAAGGAGGGATGAGGGAAAAGGAAAGAAAAAAAAGTATAAAAATTGGATGGGGGAAATACAGAGTTGGTAATCATGCCTGTATTTGTGGAGGAGATGAATTCTCCTATAAAAGAGAAGCAGATAGCAAACTGGATGTTTAGCAGAAACCTATTTGAAGCAGATATCTATCTGTCTATCTATCTATCTATGTATCTATCTACCTAGATATAGATATATATGGAAAAGGTTTGAACAGAATATATAATACTTCTTCTGAAGTTAAAAAAGCAGTAGTAACAATCTTGATCACTGACAAAGCAAAAGTAAAAATAGATCTTGTTAAAATAGATTAGGAAAGAAATCTTATTTTCTAAAAGCTACCATATATAAAGAACTAATATTAAGATTAAACCTATAGGTATAAAGTGGTATAGTACCTAAGAATAGCAACTTAGTTGTTTCTTGTTTTTTTTAATTTTTTTTTTGCAAAGCAATGGGGTTAAGTGGATTGCCCAAGGTCACACAGCTAGGTAATTATTAATTGTCTGAGGCCAGATCTGAACTCAGGTACTCCTGATTCCAAGGGGAGTGCTCTATCCACTTCACCACCTAGTCACCTATGAATAGCAACTTAGAAGAGAAGTTAAATGAGTTGCAGGAATGCAAAGACAGCAAAACTATACAAGTGGGGGATTTCAATCTCATTCTCTCATAGTTAGATAAATTTAATAAAATAAGCAAGAGGAAGTTAGAAAGATAAGTAGAATTTTAGAAAAGTTAGACATGATAGAACTCTGTAGAAAATTGAATGGGGATACAAAAATATACCTTTGTTTTTGCAATAAATGGCACCCGTCAAAAACCGAACATATATTAGTGCATATAAACCTCATAATAAAATACAGGAAAACAAAAGTATTAAATTCATCCTTTACAGATCATGATGCAATAAAAAATGCATATAATAAAATGTAATGAAAAACCTAAAATTAATTGAAAACCTAATAACCTAATTTTAAAGAATGAGTGGGTCAAACCAACAAATCACAGGAATAATTAAACAATTTCATCCAAGACAAGGACAATAAGGAGATAACATACCAAAACTTGTGGGACACAAGCTAAGCAGTTTTTAAGGGAAATATTATATCTCTAAATGCCTATATCAAGATAATAGAGAAAGAGATCCATACATTGGGCATGCTATTTAAAAAAGCAAGAAAAAGAGCAAATAAAAATTCCCTATGAAAAACCAAATTAGTAGCAGCTAGGTGGCACAGTGGATAGAGCACCAGTTCTGGAGTCAGGAGGATCCAAGTTCAAATCCAGTCACATAATAATTACTGAGCTCTGTGACCTAAGGCAAGTCACTTAACCCCACTGCCTTCCCCCTCCCCAAAAAATAAAATGAGAAATTCTGAAAATCAATGGTGAAATTAATAAAACTGAATGTAAGGGAACTATGAAATAATAAGTGAAACTAACAGTTGGTTTTATGAAAAAAAATTAAAATATATAGACCTTTTTAAAGTTAATTTTAGAACAGAAAGAGGAAACACAATTTACCAGTATCAAAAATGAAAAAGTTGAATTTCCCACCAATGAGGAGGAAATTAAAATAATTATTAGTCATTTTCAACAACTGTTTGCTTATAAATCTGATAAACTTCTAGATATGTGAAAATTCTAAGAAATATTTAACAACAAATGTCTACAGAACGGATTATGATATTGAAAGATAAGATGCAGGGAGATATTTTATAAGCTAATATCAACCAAATAAAAGAAAGAGAGGATCCAGAACCCTGTTACCAACATGAGGTTTGCCTAATGTAGTCTATAAACATACTTTACCTTATTTCTTCCTCTGATGGGAATACCTCACAATTTATCATTATTTCAAGATTTAAATACAAATTAAGCAAGTTTTTATTAATAATAAGTAAATTCTTCCTGTGATTTTATTCTGGTTCTGTCTCCTGAGATCAACAATTACAAATCTATATTTTTAATCATATAACAGTCATGCAAGTATTTGAAGATTGTGACCATGATCTGCCATCCTATTGTTCATTACCTTCATACTAAAAATCTTTAGTTATTACCATTGCAGTAATATGAAATGGTTTCATGTTTCTTCACTATCATGACTTCCCTGCTTTTCATATATGCTAGTTTAGAAATACCTCCCCAAAATGTTTGGCATGATAATTCATTTATAGTTTTGACAAGGAGTAAAGAAGCAGGAATATTTCCTAGATATTAGACTTATTCATGTAGCCAAGACAAGTTAAGGCAGTTTGCATCCATGAAATTACTGGAGACAGAAAATAATGCTTTGGTAAGCACCTAGAACTATTACTAAAAACGTATTCATTAAAATATGTATGGAGGCAATAATTTCCTAATGTATCCTTTGATCAACACTATCCTATGGGTGAATCGTTGCATAGGGCAAATAATTATTAAAAGAGTAAAGCAATAAATAGTTCCATAAAACTAAGCAATACATGAAAAAATTCAACATGCCTCCATCTATATGAAGAAAAGATCTCTGCACTTTGTCAGCGTCCAGCTTAGTCATTATAATTTCAGTGTACACTTTGAGTTGTTGCTGTTCTTTTTTTGATTTGCATGATTGAAGTTATGTTGAATGTCCTTTTATTTTACTACTTCAGTTTTCATCCGTTAATGTTTTCCCACAGCACTATTTTTCATGCTCCTAATTTATTACAGTGAAGTTGAAATTGCATAGCATGCATATATTAAAAGAGATGAAAACTTTTCACAATTGATGGACATCTATTTTCAGACAGTATTTAAAGCATTTGACATTATATAGTATTAAAATACATTTTATTTTGTTTTATCATAATATTATTTATTCATATCATGTATTATATCATGAGTTCATACCTTATGATATATCATGCCATATCTCATCATCTCATACTGCATATCATATGGGGAAGAAGACAGCCAATCAAGGCGCATGATGAAGCCATTTAACTGTTTGAGAAATTAAGAGATAGCTGTAATACACCTGCTCCTTGAATCAAAGATTTTTTGAGAGGTCTCCAATTTCTCTAATCTCTACTTGCTGAAGAGGGTGATAGTTGTCCTAAGGATTGTGAATTTAAGTCTGGCTTTTATTTTGCAGGAAGGTGAGTTTCTGGAAACAAGGATCCAGGAAAGTGTTCTCTCCCACCCCGGTTTAGCTCATCAAATTAAAGGTCTAGAAAACAGAGATATTGTCTAGTAAGAAATTCATTTTGCAAGTTTGTTATCCTTTTGGACACATGAAAATGTTAACTTTAATAGAATTATCAGACATTTTTCCATTGCTGAACAGGAAATCATTCATATATCTGGTGGCCTAGTTAAAACAAAAACAGAAAAGAAAAAAACAAGCTTGACAGGTCTGAGACAAGTCAAAACAGGAGAGTTTTGTGCATTATGGAAAATGGCAGCATAGAAGAGAGTTACCTATGAGTAGGGAGATTGTTGAGAGGCGTATCAATCTTTGCCTTTTTCTTGTATTAATAATACAAAGCTCAGAGGGGAGGGGAGGAGTTTTCTTCACATTTCCTTATCACTACTAGCCAGGTAACTTTGCAATAATTAATCTCTCAATTTAAAACATCATAAATTTGGTTAAAATGATAAGCAATAAAACTAATAAATGTTGGAAGGGATGTGGGAAAACTGGAACACAAATGAATTGTTGGTGGAGTTGTGAACTGATCCATTCTTTCTGGAGAATAATTTGTAATTACATCCAAAGACAATAAAATTGTGCATACTCTTTGATACAGCAATAGCACTACTGGATCTATATCCCAAAGAGATCATAAAAAGGCCTACATGTCAAAAATATGTGTAGCAGTTGGATTTTTTTGGTAGTGCAAAGAATTGAAAATTTTGGGAATGCTCATCATTTGGGGAATGATTGATCAAATGAATGTGATGGAGTATTGTTGTTGTGTAAGTAATTATGAGCAGGCAGGCCTTAGAAAAGCATGGAAATACTTACCTGGACTATTGCTGTGTGAAGTGAGCAGGTCAAAATATTAGCAGCATCAGTGTGTGATGATCAACTATGAAGCATATAATGACTCAGTGATCAAGGACAATTCTAAAAATGTCTGTAATGGAAAATGCCATCCACATCCAGAGAATTACATTTTCTTTTTTCTTTTTCTCATGCTTTTTTACCATCTGTGGTTCTGATTCTTCTTTTCACAACATGACAAACATGCATGGAAATATGTTGAATACAATTGAATATATATATATGTATATATAATTTGTATCATATTACTAACTGTCATAGGGAGGGTGGGAAGAAAGGAGGGAATTAGAAAACTCTAGAACTCAAAAAATAGCAAAATGATGAATGATGAAATCTATCTTTGCAACTAATTGATGAAATAAAATAAAATAACAATAAAAGAGAGAGAGAGAGAGAGAGAGAGAGAGAGAGAGAGAGAGAGAGAATGAGAGAGACATTATAGAGAACTGAGCCAATTATGGACTCAGGAAAGAATTGTCTCTGATGACTGGAAATAGTGTTTGGAAGAGGACCAGACCGTAGGGAATCTTGATAGAGATATCGTACCAAGGAAAGAGAAGCCTTAAGTCACAATAATAATGAACAAATATAGAGACATTTGAGAGTTATAGGTATTATTTTCTTATTCCATGTGTTCATCCTATACCTGAGCCTCATTAGCAGAATGCCATGTCTGTGTGTGTGTGTGTGTGTGTGTGTGTGTGTGTGTTGTGTGTGTGTGTGTGTGTGTGTGTGTGTGTGTGTGTGTGTGTGTGTATGCCTCCTTAGGCTAGATGCTTTTATAGGAAATGTGCTTGAGACTTATAGGGAAAATCCTTTGTAACTATTGTTTCTACTGTGCCATCTTAATACTGTGCCGTCTTAATGAATGTTGGTTAACTAGCATTTAGTGAATCTATTCTTTGTAAACTTTGTGATACACACTGAAGCTACAAAGAAAAATATAAAATCCTAAAAACTAAAGCTAAAAACAAAAGAAAGTAAACAGGCCCTCTTCTCATTTATCCTAGAGTTTAATGAGAGACAATATGCAAGCAATTATCTAAAGACAAGAAATAAATATGGTAAGTTGTCTCAGAGGGAATATAATAAGGATAAAGAAGAAAGAAGAAAACTTATTACAAAAGGTGGAAATTTGACTGACAAAGGAAATTGAAGAATTTAAGATATAGAGATGAGTTTAATGAAAATTCCACGAAAAGGAAAAAAGATGCTGAAAATAGTCAGAAGATGGAGTACTGTGTGAGAGAAACAAAAAAGGAAACCTGCATTGCTAGATTTTAGGGAAATAAGGTTTAAGATGACTAGAAAAGTAAGAAGTAAGGTGTAATATTAAGTTTTAAAAGCAAACACAAGATTTAAGCTAAATATTTCTTCTGACTCCCTTCTATATATAATTTTACCAGTAGAGGCCCATAAACAAAAGTTTTTTTTTTAGTAGAGACCTAAAGAGTATGATGAACCTGAAGTACATTAGTCTCCCCTTGTTGGCCCAGCATGCCAAATTAGGGAAGCATCTCAAGGAGCATTGATACATGTAAAGTGTATGAAAAGATGACTTCATAAATAAGCAATCTCCAAGTCAATGAGGATCCTAAGTATCATAAAGTAGTAAGCAGTTATTATTAGCCCATATGTTGATCAGAAGAACACATGTTTACCTACAGTCCATTCAGCAATTGCCATTTTCCCTTTAGTCAATATAACAGATGTGAGATGATACTTTAAAATTATTTTAGTTTATATATCTCAAGTTATTAATAATATAGAGAATTTTTCACACCTATGAAAGCATGGGGTTTTTTTTCCTCTGAAAACTGCCTTCAAGATATCTGGGTGAAGCAAAGATGAAGCATTTTAAAATATTCTCAGAGCAACTTTAAAATATTGCCTGAAATCCATTTCTGGAGGGGCAGACTCAAGGCAAGGTTACAGTGAGCCATTCACTTAGCCTCAGGGAATATAAAAGGTAAGAAACAAAGACCTATGAAATAAATGGTAGAGGAGGCTAGCCTGGAACTGAACAAAATAACTGTTGAAAGTAAGTGTGGTAAGAGAAGCAGCCATAGGTTTAGGAGCTCTTAAGCCAAAGAAATAAGGAAATTTACTACCTAACGAAGAGTAAAGAGAGCTAGGGAGAGAATGAGACAGGGAGTGACAGATAGGGATTGTGAGAGAGAGATATTACAAGGTAAACTGTGCTAGTACTGGATGATAGAACAAATCCCATTTGATAGCTCTCTTGTCTATGTTGCCCTTCTGATATATAATTTAAAGGTAAGAAGAATGCTTTTTAGGGGCGGCTAGTTTGGGCAGTGGATAAAGCACCGGCCTTGGAGTCAGGAGTACCTGGGTTCAAATCCGGTCTCAGACACTTAATAATTACCTAGCTGTGTGGCCTTCGGCAAGCCACTTAACCCAGTTTGCCTTGAAAAAAAAAGAATGCTTTTTGATCAAGATAGAATGTGAACCAAGAGAGGAAACTGTTCAGCAACTCTTTGCCCATATACATATCTGTACTGTAGTTCAAAAGCATTGAGGGACATTTTTGATCAGGAAGGAGTAGAAGCCCTAGAAGCAGTATTGAATGCAGTCCTGAGGGATCAGGGCTAAGGATCTGAGTGTACAACAAGAAAGCAGTAACACAGATCATTCCACCTAGGAATAAATGAAAACTTCCAAACCCCAAACTAGTTTTTAAACCAGCAGGGTGATAAAAGCCTGAAACTTGATACAGAGTTCCTCACTCCCCATGCTGCTAAAAGAGCCAAATATAAACTTAGAGGAAAAAATCAAGAAATAGAGTGAGGAAAAATAAGCAAATGAGGAAAAAGAATTTGAACATAGATATCTACTATGGTGACAGGAAAGATCAAGAAAAGCCAAAGAAAAAGAATGAATACAAATCACAGAAATAGCATCGAAGAAAAAGAAAACAATTTTATGCAAACCTGAATAGAATTCCTGGAGGAAAAAAGCTGTGTTATAATTTTTGAAATCAAGAGTGGTTACGGGGGAAAAATATTTAAACAAGTTAAAGTAAAGGAAGAAAATAATGGGAAAACAATTAAGAGCTTTGTAAAAGAGACAGGAAGGAAAAAGATGAATAAAAAGATAAAATTTGCTAAATTGTAAAAAAAAGATACAAAAACATACTAAACATACTAAAAAATTATTCCATGAAAATTAGCATGGTGTAAGGGGAAGTTAATAAATAGCAAGATAGCAAGATAACTTCAGAGAGCAAGAAACTTTAAGACAAATTTTAAAGAATGGAAAAATAAAGAAAATATAAAATATATCAAGAAATACCTGAAAAATACAAAGGGGAAAATATAAATTTAAGAATTATTTAACTATCTGAAAACTGTGATTCAAGAAAAGACCATGTTATCAAGAAATTATCAATTTAAAGAAATTATCTGCCTGAATATAAAGAACCTGTGAACAAAATAAGAACTAAAATAATTTATAATAGACAGCTGAAAACGTCCAAAATAAAAAGTCTTTGGAATCTTGTGGTCAAATTGTAGATATTTCAGATCAAGTATAAAATGTTAGATGCAAACAAAAAAGAAATTATTAAATATTGTGAAGTTGTGCACAGAATCACACAGAATTTATTAGCTTTCATTCTAAAGGAGTAAAGAGTTTGGAATCTGATATTCCAGAATGATAAAGATCTGGAATTTCATCCATGAATAAGCTACCCAAAAAACTTTCAAGGTCAGAAATGGATATTTAATGAAATAGAGAACTTTAATTATTCCTGATGAAAAGAACAGAGTTGAAGAGAACATTTGACCTTAAAATATAATGTACAAGAGGAACTTAAAAAGTTAAACAGAATTGAGAAATCAGGAGGGAATCAATAAATTTAAACCTTGTACCGTTCTTTTTTTTTTTAGGGTGATTTTTTTTGGCAAGGCAATGGGGTTAAGTGGCTTGTCCAAGGCCACACAAGCTAGGTAATTATTAGGTGTCTGAGGCCAGATTTGAACTCAGGTACTCCTGACTCCAGGGCCGGTGCTTTATCCACTACGCAATACCTACCTGTCCCTGTCCCTTTCTCTTTGAGAAGATAATATACATATCTTCTAAGAATTTTATCTTATTAGCACACATAAAAGCACTTCTCCTAGAAAGAGGTTGTGGGACTGAATTATACTAGGATGATACAAAAAATCATAATTAGAAAAAGGTGCACCCTTGGATAAGGGGGAAGGGAGAGAAAGAATGGGGAAAACCAAGAAATCAAGAAAATATTTTTGATGCTTGAACCCCATTCAAATCTAAATTGATTCAAAGATGTAATAAATACTTATGCATAAATACACAAATACATACACATATATACTGAAACACAAATAAATATAAATACATATTGCACATGCACAAATACTTATATATAAAAATATATCTTTTCCAGTAGGGAAGTAGGAGGGGAAGGAGTTACTATAAATAGAGGGGGTGGGGGCAGAAAAGCAAGGGCAGATAAAAAGCAAACAGTTGTTAAAAACCAAATAGACTTTATACTAGGGAGAAGATAAAAAAAGATAGAGAAGAATAAATACAAGAAAATATGAAGAGAAATGAAGATTTTTAAGTCATAACTTTGCATATGAATAGTTATCCATAAAGTAGAAGCAGATAGCAGCATAGGTTAAAAACTAGAATTTATCAATATTCTCTTTTACAAGAAGCACACCTGAAATAGAGACACACCCAGGGTTAAACTAAGGAGCTAGAGTATAATTTAATATACTTGACCTATATTTTTAAAAAGGCAGGGTTGCAATCATATGAGAAAAAATGAAATGCAAAAATAGACAATCAAATAGGATAGCCAGGGAGACTGCATCTTACCAAAGAAACCTTAGAATTAGACAATTTAATAAGATTATACTGATATATGCAATACATAGCATATTTACAATTTTTAAAGGAAAATAAATAGAAAAACAATTGCAAAACTCTACAAGTAAGAAGCCTCAACTCTTCCTTCTCAGAGATGAATAATTTCCACCATAAAAGAATTAATATGGAAATCAAGGAGATTAATAGAATTCTAGAAAATTTATGAAAGACTTCGGGAGAAAACTGAATGAAAATAGAAAGGAGTATACATTTTTTTTCTTTACACAACAACTTTCCAAAATGTAACATTTTAGGTCATAAAAATCTTCCAATCAAATGCATAGAAGCAAAAATAATAGATGCACCTTTTTCAGACCATTAATCAATAAAAATGCCATTTATATAAAGCCATGGAAGCATGGTTTGGAAGCTCATTGGAAATTAAAGAGTGACAAAGAATAAACCACAGAAACAATCATTTTTTAAAGGGAATGGTAATAAGGTAAGCAGTCAGAACATTATTTAAAAGGAAAATTATTTCCCTATTAGTCATTTTTTATTCTAAAAATGGAGAAAATCAAATTTCTTGTATCAAAATGAAAATTAATAAGGAAATACAACTATTAGGAATTTATTTGCCAATTGTTTGCTAGTAAAATCATCCATTTAAATTCAAAGGATGAATGCTTACAAAAATGTATACCATCCAGATTATCAGAAGAGGATACAGAATACATGAATAATCCTCTCTTAGAAAAAGAATTGGAAACAACTCTCAAGGAGCTCTCTAAGAAAAAAGTCTGCAGAACTGGATAAATTCACGGGTGAATTATTCCAAACATTTAAAGAACTATTGATATCACTGTTATAGAGTATATTTGGAAAAACAAATTCAGAAGAAATGTTACAAAATTCATTTTATCACAAAAAATATTTTTTGGTATCTAAATCAAGAAGAACAAAAAAGAAAAAGAAGAAAACTAAAAACAAATTTCCTTAATGAATATTGATGCATCACTGAACATTTGATGCAGTAATATATCTCAAAGATATACACTCTTACCAGGTGTGATTTAAACCAAATGGATAGTTCAGTTTTAGGAAAACTATCAGCCTAATTAACCATATCATTAAAAATAACATATGATTATGTCATATGAAATTTCAAAACACCTTAAAAGCAGCAGTATCTATTGAAAACCAAGAGCAAACTTTATCTATATTGGGGATAAACTTGAAGTCTTCGCAATGAAAAGATTTGAGTCAAGTATATCCTGTATCACCTCTAAATAATGTAAGCATGACCAAGAAAACATCGTACACAACAATATCAGTATTTTATAGGTGATCAAGCTCTGGTATGTGTCTGGACGTTTCCTTGAGATGCATACATTCATGGTCATGATACAACTCTACTGGTTTATTCTTGCATACTCAGGCTTTTTATAACAGAAACTTATCTCAGGAATGACCGGTTAAAAGACACCCAGCTACACAATTTCCTGGATAAATTTACAATATTAATCCTTAGAAATCTGTAGACTTCCTTATCAGAAAAGCCTTTTACAACCGCCTCAGGAGTCACAGATTGTCTCAGGTCATTCACTGTATACCCAACAAATCCATTTAATGAGCAAGACTACATACATAACTCTGATGAAAAAGGTCACTAAAGTTATGTGTAAATCACTCTCAGGAGTTGGCCCTCCACAAAGTGTGAAGGACTTAGCTACTCTGATAAACACAATTATCAAAGCCAATTGCAAAGGGTTCAGGATCAAAAGTGTTCTCAAACTCTGGAGA
Source organism: Macrotis lagotis (assembly GCF_037893015.1). Taxonomy (NCBI): domain Eukaryota; kingdom Metazoa; phylum Chordata; class Mammalia; order Peramelemorphia; family Peramelidae; genus Macrotis; species Macrotis lagotis. Next base: position 69,425,839 of record NC_133658.1, read on the forward strand.
GAGAACTAATAAACTGAAAACAGATTGAAACATAATTTAAACTTTTTTTATTTTGTGTTTTCTGTTACAACATAATAGAGAAATATGTTTCATAGTACCTCATTTATATGCATAAATATATGTATGCACATATATATATATATATATATATATAGTAATTGAAATCAAAGTGCTTTCCTTCTCAATTAAAGAGAGAAAATGTGGAATTCAATTTTTTTTTTTTTTGCATAGCAATGGGGTTAAGTGACCTGCCCAAGTTCACACCTAGGTAATTATTAAGCCTCTGAGGCTGGATTTAAACTCATGTCCTCCTGAGTCCAGGGCCCATGCTCTATCCACTGCTCTGCCTAGCCACTCAAAATTCAATTTAAAAAATTATTGCTAACACTTTAAAGGTAATTGTGAAATATTTGACAAAAAATGCCCTATTCTTATCTTTTTAGCATTTATCAGTGGGGTAATGATTCTTATGGCATAAAGATCAGCTATTGGATTGATGATAAATTATTAAACTTAAAAAAGGTTGTACTATAAGCCTAAAAATTAAGGGACAGTTGTTTCAACTAATTGTTCAAAAATAATTGCACACACAATATAACCTCTGATACTGGGATGCAACAGAGACTGGATTGTATCTCTGCTTCTTGTGTTAAATGTGGTTTGACAATTAGCACTAAAAGTACAGAAGTTCTCCACCAACCAGCACCACATCATTTATATGTGGAACTATTGGTACAGCAAATGGAGAGATTTTAAATGTTGTTCAAATCTGGACTCAGATACCTAGCAGTTGTGTTACCCTGATTAAATTCTTCAACCTTATTTGCTTTAGTTTCTTTATCTATAAGAAAACTCCAAATTGAGTCCTGAAGAATAGGACAAGATTAAACAATAGAAACTATTTTTATCTTGTCATATTGTGGTGTTGATCTATAGTTGGACAATGAGTTTTTGTGCAATAGCCAGAATCTTTATGTTTCTCAAATACTATGTTATTATGCTCATTTCCTTCTATAGTTGTACCCAATCTACAAAAAACACTTACCCACAAATTGTTTCAATGATTATGCTTTGCAATATGGTTGGATACAGTATTAAAATTTTTCTTGTTGTTTTTTATGAATATACCCAATATTCATGATCTTTTTGTTTCTCCAGATGAATTATTTCATACTTTCTCTATGACACTGTACTATGACACTGAATAAACTAATTTAAGCAGTATTGAAATTTCTATTTTATTTACTCAGTCTACCTATGACTAGTTTCCATTGTTCCAATTATTTAAAATTGTTTCTATTTTTATGGACAATGTGTTCATATTCTATACAAATGGATTCTTGTTAACTGGTTCAAACATTCTGAAAAATAGTACGAATCTATGTCCATTTGTATATTACATACATTCATATATGTAAATATTTCATTATCCCAAAGACATCAAAAATAGAAGTTAAAGGACTTGTAAGTACAAAAATATTCAAAATAATTATTTTTATAGTGGCAAAGAATTCAAAATAGAGAGAATGTATCATTTGAGAAATGACTGATATGAATATGACTATTGTGGGAAAAAATTTAAAAATATCATCTTCAAAAAAATCCCAAGACGGCTTCCTTGAAATCATTAAAACAAAATAAGCAGAACCAGGAAAAGATGTAGCAACTCTTATGATCAAAATGACCCATTGCCTTTTGTTTAAAGGACTTATAATAAAGTTTGTTTTCCACCTCCAAATATGGAATTTGTGTACTTAGATTGCAGCTAGAAACATATTATTATTTTTTAAAACTGTTGTAAGTTTTACAAAGTTCTTCAGCAAGTATTTTCTTTTTTTATTTTATATTATACACACACACACACACACACACACACACACACACACACACACACACATGTATTTATTTAGTTTTTGCAAGGCAGTGGAGTCAAGTGATTTGCCCAAGGTCACACAGTTAGGTAATAATTATGTGTCTGAGACCAGATTTAAACTGGGTCCACCTGACTCCAGGGTCAGGGCTCTATCCACTGTGCCGCCTAGCTGCTTCTCAACAAGTATTTTCATGTGAAAATAAATATGCCCTTGAAAAACTTTCATTCTAAAGGATTAGATGAGTGTACATATAAAATTTTTACAATGTAAATGTAGTGTAATTCTGGAAAAGGGCAGGAATTATCAACTGGAATATTAGAAAAGGATTGATGATATGAACTTTGAACTAAGAGTTTTAAAGACACATAAATGAGGGCTATTTAAACCTACTTATTCTAAGGATGTGTCACATTAAGAAAACCAATTTGATAGACCACAGATTGTTTAAAGGGTAACAATAAAGAATATTCTTAGAAAGGTAGGTTGAAACTAGTGTGAAGAACTCTAAATGTTAGAAGAAAGTGTGTGTTTATTTGATCCTAGATGTAATCAAGAGCATTGGAATTTATTAAGTAGGAAAATGACATGATTATGATTATATTTTCAGAATATCACTTTGATAGCTGTATGAATACTCAATTGAAGAAGGGATATGTAAATTAAGTAGACTGATTATAACCAAGTCAGGAAACAGTATGTGGGGGAATGGGATAAAAAAGATGAGAGATTTGGTGTACAAGTGGAATAGTGAAAAGAGCTTTATTTGCAATAGAAAAGGTAAGAGATGAAGAGGACATTCATTTGGTTGATGTCCATATCAGTAGATACAAGAAGACAAATGGAGAGGTATTGTGGCAGAATTTATAACACTTTGAAATGGTGAGTTAGCAATAAACCAGTGTTGGAAGGATAATGTGACCCTTTAATTAGAGGTGGAAGTTGAGAACAGGAAAATGCCCATGAGATTCTCAGTTTGGATAATTCAAAAGTATGTTATAGTAGTAGCTATAATTTGGATTATTTATAGTAGTCATTCCTTTCCCAATAATGTTGGACTATTTGACTATTAATGCCCTTTTGTGATTCTTTAAGAAGAAATGAGGAAATATTCATGTTCAAAATGAGAGACAATAGAGGTCTAAACTAGGATACTGACAGAGTTAAAAAAAGAGATAAAAAAGATAGCATGTCAGAAAAAAAATGAGTAATTATAATACTTCATAGTATATAAAATATTTTGCTGGCAATAACTATGGGAGCTCAGGAGTAAAATAGTTCTTAAATGAAGGTGACTAATAAGATGATTGAATATTATTTGTTTTTTAATTTAAAAATTTTTTATTGTTGTTTACTTCTCCAAATACATGTTAAAAAAAACTTTGTTTTTTAACATTCATCCATATGCCTATGTATATTTCTAAGTTACAAAATTTCCTTCCACCCTCCTTTCCCACCCCACTCCCCTCAGTGGTGAACAGTCAGGTTTATATTCTATTTACACACTTGTGTTAACCATGTTTATAGGTTAGCCATTTTTAAGTATTAGGAATTAGGATTAAGGGAAAAAAATACATGAGATTGTTTTAAAGTAAATGTATGTTCTTCACATTCTGAAGGATTTTTGTTGTTTTGTTTTTCTTCTTCTGGATTGGGATAGCATTGTTCATAGCAGGTCTAATACACTTGTCCTAGTTCTCTGAACTGCTGAAAGGAGCTTTTTCCATCAGGGTTGCTCATCTCACAATGACGTTACTGATGTGCACATTATTCTCTTGGTTGAATATTATTTGTTGTAAGAAATGTAGATTTATACCCAAAAGCTGAAAAATGCAGTTATGAACTGTAGCAAAGAAAATTAAACAGAACCAGGAAAAAGTTATATACAATTACTAAAACCAATGAAAAGTAGCAACACGAAAAAATTGCAATAAAATGTCAATGACCTAAGCATATTGCTAAAGAAATGATCTTGGTGACTACCTTATCCCATTTAATTAAAGATATGAGGTCTATGGGTGTACATAATATGTATATAACATGATATTTTCAATATTTGGGTTGTTTTTGTTTAGTCATTTTAGTAATATCTGACTCTTCCGGACATCATTTGGGGTTTTCATAGCAAAGCTACTAGAATTTGTTTTTCCCATTTACTCTTCTAGTTCATTTTACAGAAAAAAAAGGATAATGAAAATAGAATGAAGTGACTTAGCCCAGGTCACACAACTAGTAATTGTCTGAGGCCAGATTTATATTCAAGAAAATTAGTCTTTCTGATTTTAGGGTGACACTCTAATTCCACCAACTTCTTATTTTTTAATGGTTTTTCTTGATGACTCACTAGGAAGACAGTAGGGTGATAATCACTGAAATGTGTAGTAAATGTAGGAACAAAGAAAATAGTGGATTTCTGGTAGAAATGGTAGAAATAGTCATTCTACTGCATCGTTTATTTTATGTCCCCACAATTCCTGGTTTCAGGGCTGTCAGTGAAAGGAAGAAAATGGGATCTAACCTTATGAAAATAGATTTTTCTAAGTCCTATCTCATAATGCCTATCTTTTCACTGTGATTTTTGTTTCATTTATTCAAATTAATAAGATAAGAGTATACAAGGCAAAAAACATATAAACCTCTAGGTTTGTTAAGAAGAAAATTTGCCTTCCTATGTTCACTAGTTGCTTATGCCATCCCTTTCCTCTCTTTTCAGTGTCTCCACTCCTAGATTCTACCTTTCAGGTAGAATGTAGTGGGTGAGAAAAAGAATACATAGATGATATGTATCAGATACATACCTGAAATACTTTATATCCTGAAAGACAGATCTCCATAACTTATGCAAAAATAGGGATAGCAACAGCAACAATAGTTGGAGTAGCAGCAGTAGTATTCTAGTGAATTTCCTGTGTTGATTATCTCCAATTTATCCTGCGTATGAGTTGTTTGTGCATAGTTGATTGCATATTATCTTCCTTCTTTTATGATGAGTTCTTTGAGGACTTTCTTTGTATCTCCAATGCTATGTATATTATTTGATTCAAAGGAGATGCTTAATCAATGTTTAAATGAATAGATAGTTCATTTAAGCCAACCCATCCTGTTAAAATTGGTATCAAGTGATGTGACTTTGCTTAGGTCAAACAAGACAAATTAGCAGATAGAGATTTTAAACTCAGGGACTCTGAAACATTTAGATCCATAGAGAGAGTTAGATTGAAGGGACCTTGGATGTAATTTAGTCTGACACTTAATGTAAACAAGGATGAGGGAAAAGTAAAGTGATAGTACAGTTCTCCATAAATAGCAAATTGCAGGAGAGGGAGATGAATTCATTTCATCCAACTCTAGAGCTGTTATTTATACATCAAATTTCTTATCTTTTTTCTACTACCCCATGCTGTTTCTTGATTTGGTTAGATCATAATGTACTGTTCTGATTAGTTAAAAATTCTTGTTAATAAAAATTTTATGAACACACATCACTATTCTGAAAATAGAGGAAAAAGCATGGTATATAAAGATCCCCCCCCAAAAAAAATATGTCAAGAGGCCTGAATTTCAGGCATGGTAATGACACATATCTTTGCTCACTTGTTTAAATTGATTCCTTCTTCTGACTTCAGTGTCTTATCTTGATTCATGCAACCAACTATTCTAAAGTGCCTTTCAGAACCAACATCGTGGTTATCAACGTACTCTTACATACACATTTCTATGTTCCTAATTGTAACATCTTGTGTTTTAAGTCACTTCCAGATCAAATGATCTATAAATCAGTTTTAAAAAATTAAGTTCTGGATGAATCTGATCCTTGTATTATTATAGTTGCCTTCAAGTTATGCCTGCTGAGCAATCCCCATTAGAATATATTTTATGATATCTATTCTCCCATTTTTGTCATATTATTCCCTCGTTCAAAGACCTCCAACTGTTGTTTATTAGCTATTAGGAATTAAAAAAAACAAACTTCTACCCATGTTCCTGAATGATCTGCCCCTTTTAGGAACTTTATTCCATAAGACTCTTCATCTCCAGTTAAATTGAATCTTTTTTATTCTCTCCTGTGAAGTCATGGTCATCATGGACTTCAAGCCTTTGTTTATTGTTTGTAATGCAACAAGATTTAATCGAATGAACAAAAACTATTTTACTTTCAATCATGGTATCACTCAAATGATTAATATATGCAATTTGGAACACATATTAGTCTATAAAAAGTTTTGTTCTACTTCCTGAAAATAGGATATAATGATTAGGTAGAGAAGACAGAAAAGGGAAAATACACTGAAAATTCCTTGAGGTCAGGGATATTTCATTTTTTAACTTTTGTAATCTCAAAAGCTAAAAAGTGTTGCAAATAACCTTCACTTTTTCTACTGTAACTTTGGTTAGTACCACATTTGGGTTCCAAAAGTGTGTTTCTTGTTGTTACTATTATTTGTTTTCAATTTACTAGTTGTGCAACTATGTTTAGGACCCTTACTTTCTCTCAGTGATTACTTATTAAGTGCTTGCTTCTATATAATTGAATCAATTTGTATAATTTCAGACCCTAAACATCTGTATTCCAAGAGAAAATAAACTATTTTTGTTTTGTACTGATTGATATTAGGGTTTGCCTAATCTAACCCTTTCTTCTAATTGAGAGACTGAGAAATGAAACGATTTTCTCTAAGTCACACAAGTAAAAAGTGGCAGAGAAAAAATTTGAACCCAGGTATTCTGAAACTTTTGTGGTCATAAAATAATTTCATTCTTATAACCCTGGAAAGCTAAGTTGGAGCTAGGTTTGAAGGTTCCAAACTTGAGTAGAGTGTATATTTGATCCTAGGTGTAATTAGGAATCCTTAGAGTTTAAAATGTAATCGACAGGATCTCAGAATCAATCTTGTCCAATACATTTCTTTACACCTTGAAAAAAAGTAAATTGGCTGAGGTAGGTACTGTGGTGCTCTTAGGACTTTGTCAGAGCTCATCAATAACATCCTGAGCCCTCACCAGTATCATGACTTTTGTCTTTGCCACTGGACTTAGATGTTTCTGACAGGGGTGGGGGGAATTTGGGCAACGGCCTCACTTCACTCCAACTCATGTGCAAGTCAGCACTGTCAGGGTTTCATTGCTCCTCTTTAAAAGAAAAGGATAAATAATAATACTTAATGAAAATAAGTGGAGAGAAAGTAAAATGATTGACCACATAAGGCATTAAGCAACAGAAGGAGGAAATGAACCCTAAGGGCTGGACACTTTGTTTTGGTTTTTATGTGTCTATTGACTAGAACAGTAGCTTGCTTCAAGAAGGCACTTAATTCTTGCTTTTTCAGATTGAAACTGTAAAATTTAGCTAGAAGTTGTCAGGTAGTATCTATAAGGCAGGGCTTATTTGTTGTTTAGTCAACAATTTGGATTTATTTTCTATTATGGGTCATGTAGAGTGCTAAGGATAAGGCAAATAAGAAGACAAAACAAAATATAAAAATATGAATACAAGATATACACAATATAAATGGAAAAACTCACAAAAAGCATTTTATTACCTATCCTCTATAGGCCAGCCACTGTGCTGATTGCTTAATAGAAATTGGGGGAAGCAATAATCACTAGAGGTAAATTTTGAAGGAAGAAGGGAAGCTAGGATGTGGAACCGAGGAGTAAGGTCTTTTAAAGTATGGGATATGGTCAGTACAAATACAGAGTCATGCATCATGTTTGAGGAATAACCATGGATCAGCAGAACTATGAAAAGACTGAACTTTAGAAGTGATTGAAGATTTTATATTTGTTGGAAAGAATGGGTGAGATTAGATGTATAAACTGTTTTGCAAAATTTGAAATTATTTCTATATGTCATTTGTTTTCGACATTATAGCAATTGTTAACTCATATACTATGACTTAAATTACCATCATTGCTTTGGACTCGGGCTCCTATACATAAGCTGCCATTAGCAATGACTTGGGAATTATATTTTTTGTATCAATTTTTTCCACTTAAGCATGATGCAAGACCTGTGACATAGAGAGCTATTCTGATGCAGACAAAAGTGCAGGCTTTAAATAAATAATAATTTGCTTAGTAAGTGTTATAATAAACCAGATAGAGTCTGATACAAAGGCCAGTTCTTTTTCTGCTATACCATTCTACTGGATATATATATATATATATATATGTGTGTATATATATATATATATATATATATATACATATATGTATATATATGTATATAAGTGAAAATTTCTGATCAGTATAGTATAGAACACAAATGCAAACTGAATGATTCTAGTACTGTTTAACAATTAAAAAAATGAATTGATTTGATGAACCACATTGACTTTCTGCACTTTTTTTTACTCTATATAAATATTACTTTAGGCTAAAGCCCTTCCCTTATTTCTCTGTTTCTTTCTTTATACCTTTCTTTTGTTCTATTTATAACAGTATCAATGTAGTCACTTTGAATAGCATATGTGTTCCTACCATTCTACTCATCTAAAACTTCAAAGACCACTTTAAAGATAGACCAGTAAAAATCTTCCAGGGTGAATCAGATAAACTAAATAGAGTATCCCACTGTGATTTTGTCACTTTTGTCTTATTTTTTACTCAAAATATGTCTTTCTTTCTCTTTCTCCCTTCCACTTGCCTCCCATACTTCCTGTTTTCCTTTTTTTTCTCTCTCTCTATCCTTTCCTTCCTCCTTCCCTCTTTCATTCTCTCACACTCTTCATTTTCAAGAAATGGCTAATAATGATCAATATTATGTCAGTACATTAGAGTTCTGTTGACATTTCTGCTTCCAACCTGATTGCAAATTTGTCTCATTGATTTAGGTATGTCATCTAACATTGATTAATGATAGTTGTGTTTACTTTTTTGTTTTGATTTGCCAAAAGTTTCTAAAAAATAACCCTACATCAACCAGTAATGTGTTACTCAGTGTTTAATTCTGATATTATATTAATAATTGATAATTAAATAATTGATAATAAATATATATTAATGAGATCATCACCAATGTGTGTCAGATGGAATAGACAAGTATTATATATACATATATATATATATATTATATATATGTATATTATATATATATGGACTTGGGAATTTCTATTAAATATATTATATAGAGAGAACATATATGTACTATATATTTGTGTATGTATAGGTATAGATTTATAGAGGGATATATAGCTGCCTGAATTTTCTATTTTTATTTTATTCTTTCCCCTACCCTCAAGATTTTATTTTCAATTTTGTTTCACATAAGTACAGGGAGAATCCCAGCCCTTTATGGAAAATCAAGACACCAATCCTGTTTCCCTTGCATAAATGAAGACTTTATTCCTACCTACCTTGCGCTGTGCAGGAAGGATTAATGATGTTTCTCTTCCAATGACCTCAATTATCACACAAGGCACATCCTTTAATCAGCAGAATCTATTGCATTGCCCAAATGAGAAAGACACATTGAAGAGGAGATATTGATATTCTTTCTATTTTATATCCTTGATATGATCCAGAATCATGCATTCTATTATCCTGAATGCAATTTTTATTTTCAGAGCAGGGTGTCTGTTCTTTTAAGTGCATTACTTTAGTCAATGCACAAGCAATTAGCTCGGCTAATATTTTTCTGTTTTTCATATGTAGGGGAAGAGTACACCTCATCTGAAAACTTTATGAGCAATTAGGTACCACTTCAACAACAGACAAAAACTCAATAAAGTATAAATCTCTTCCTCCTTACTTATTAGTCTTAGCACTGATCCCAGTTTGTTTCAAACTAAATAAATCAAAGTGCTTTGGGTAATCTGAGGCTCTGCCTCCAGCTGCATCTGTCAAATAAGGATGCTTTTTCCTAATAGAAAAGATTAAAGTTGATTTAGGTATGGAGATAATAATAGGAACAGAGCAAGTTTTTGCTACAGGTTGATATCAACTACACCTCTTCCAGTTCAAATGATGGTACTATCTGTGATCAGAAATTGACAGCTGTCCAAATAGTCATAGAAGGCAAATGGACAATATCAAAAAGACTGGAATTGGAAGGAAACAAGCAAACAAACAAAATAAACCTAACAATTCATTTTGTTTTGAAAATTCCCTATTGGAGAAGACCCCCTCAATTAAATTACAGAAATTAAAACTAAGGGAGGTCAGTGGTAACAGACTTGATGATTCATTTTCTTACTGCTCTTCTTGTGAGATATTTAAATTAAATTTTAAAGGCTAATCATATTCTCTTTTTTACATAAGACTTGAAAGTTGGTTCTGAATAGGGGAGAGCCAGATAAGATTTTGACAAATTTATTTCCTGTTATTTAGTAGTCAGAAGTAAAAAAAAAACAAGTAGTGGCTTTCAAATGGTTAGAGACCTTGAATCAAAATTAGAAGAGTCTTTGCAACTATAAATTACAGGAATTCTTATAGAGAATCATCTAAGATCTTTCATCTTTAAGATTATGTAATTCTATAAATAAAGCAATCCTCTCATTTATAAATGAAATTGAATGTTTCTTTCTTGATAGGAGGGATTTTTTTTAACATTCTTGATTTCCCTGGTGCTTCCTTCAATACTTACCATATATTATTTATTGATTGTTGATTACAAAATTTAGATACTCTCCTATAATCACACAGGTAATATGTAATACAATCAATACTTTAATACAGGCCCTTGCACTCCAAATTGTGAATTCTTCTCCTTATCCAACAATATCTTAAAACCAATTTCAAAGCTAGTATGGGATAAGAAAAAGGAATATAAAGTGGTAAAAGGATTGGAAAGTTTGATATAAATGCATCTATTTAAGAAACTTTATATGATATTCTTCAGTCTAGAAAAGGCAAAGCATAATATCATATGAGTATACTTTTAAATATATGAAAATTTGTGATATGGATAAACTTTCAGATCTGTTCTACTTGATTTCCCAAAACAGAAATAGAACAAATGGAACAAAACGTAACAGGAAGAAGAGTCTTCTTTCAAAACAATAAAGACTCTCATAACAATTATAACTGTTCAAAAATGTCATGGGTTGCCTCAGTAGTTACTGAATTTCCTAACATTGCACTCTTTTAAAGAAGACTGAGATGATCACTTTAAAGAGTATTCTGGAGAATATTTCTACTTGAGATAAAGATGGAATTAGGGAACCCCTGATAATTTCTAATTCTAAGAATTAAGTGGTCATATTGCTTCAGATTGAAGATACTCAGTAAGGATAATAATACCCTCTCCTGTCAAATGTTCACCGGTTATTATTCAGAATAGAGAAGCAAGACCTCTATATAAAGTACTTGTCAGATAACCTTAAAAGTTAAAAAAAGATCACCTTAGTATCAGCATGATAAATAAAAAGAGATCTTATAGTTCATCTTGAATAGTGTCAAACTCAGAGAGAAATGGAACGTGTGAGTCAAATATTTCTTAGAAAACCACAAATTAGGATTATCTTTGATGTATTTTGATTGTATTTATTTCGTTCAGCATTTCCTCAATGCATTTTATATTAGTTCAGCTTGCCCTCTGTTATTTTTTAAACCTTTTTCACCCTGTGACATCTCTTGTAACTTAATCATTTTATAGATGAAGAAACTGAGGTCAAGCATATAAAATGATGTGAACCATTCACATGGAACATAAAAGGTGGAGCCAGGAATCAAAGCTTTGATTCACAGCACTTTAAAAATGTTTATTTTTTATAAATAGAGTATCAAATAATAATCAAATCAAATAATAATATCAAAAGCAGCATATCTAAATTATTTCTTCACCATTTTGACCCCAATTTCTTTCAACTTTCTCAATAAAACAATAAAAAACAATTCTATACATAGAAAATGAAAATTTGTCACTACTGTGGAGATTAATACGATACATCAAATAATGATAATAAAAAAGCATAATAAGTAGTAAAGGTGATTTCACTGTAATAGTGGATTGATCACATGAACCCCCAAGTCAACAAAATTCAAAGGTTCACTGTTATTGACAGCATGAAACATAAAATAATATAAAAGAAATCTGTTTAGAATTTAAAGCCTTTAACAACAGGTATGCTTCCTACATTTGCAATCTTCTTATAATGAGCTTCTCTCTCTGTATGTTATGGCTTAGTTCCATTGATCAACTTGCTCTTCTTTATTTTTTTAACATCTCATTTATTTTCCAATTATGTACAATTGTAATATGCACCTATCAGTTTTTTTCAAAGCTTTGAATTCTACAATTTTCCCCCCTCCTTCCTTCCCTCCCTGTTCAACAGAAGGCTGTCTGAGTCTCTACATTGTTTCCATGCCATGCATTGATTTAAATTGAATGTTATAAAAGTAAACACAAGAATAAACATAAACACCCTCCCCTGCTAAGAAGAAGAGAAACCTCAAAAATAGAGAGAGAGAGAGAGAGAGAGAGAGAGAGAGAGAGAGAGAGAGAGAAATTGTACTTCAGTCTGAGTTCAAATTTCAATGACTATGCCTCTGGGGTGACTTGCTTTCTTTATCATAAATCCACCACAGAAGTTGCTTCAATATTTTTTCCTCAGTTGCTATTACTAGATGTTCCTCTACTCTATTTCTCCCCACTCTCATTTATTCTATTCTCTCTCTCCTTTCATCCAGGCCCTTTCCAAAAGTGTGTTGAAACTCCCTCGATCTTCCCTCACTTCTATCACCTATTCCCCCCTTCCCTCCCCCCATTCCCCCTCATCCCATCCTTTTTTCCCATCCTTTTCCAGGGCAAGATAGATTTCCTCAACCTATTAAATGTGTATGCCATTTTCTCCCTGAGACATTTCCAATGAGAATGAAGGCTCACTCATTCCCCCTTTCCTTCCACTTCTCCACTCCAATGAAAAAGCTTTCTCTTGAGTCTTAGGTGAAATCTCTCAGCTTCTTCTACATCTCCTTTTCCTTCCTCCCAGGACTTTCCCCCATCGCCCATTGACTCCATCCCTTTACTACATCATAACATTATATTCTGCTCCTTCCTATGTTATATCTATATATCATCCTTCTAACAACTCTTATAAATTAGAAAGTTCATATGAGTTAGCAATATCTTCTTCCTGTGCAGGAATACAAACAATTCAACATCGTCAAGTTCCTCATAGTTAGTCCCTCTCTTCCACTCCCTCTATGGTTCACCAGAGTCTTGTACTTGGAGATCAAACTTTCTGTTCAGCTTTGGATGGTTCAATAGGAAAGTGTGAAAGTCCCCTGTTTCATTGAAAGTCTGTCTTTTCCCCCTGAAACAGGATGTTCAATTTTGCTGGGTAGTTGATACTCAGTTGTAAAGCAAGATCTTTTGCTTTCCAGAATATCATATTCCAATCCCTATGAGACCTTAATGTAGTTGCTACTAGATCCTGTATAATCTTGACTATGGAGCCTCAGTAGTTGAATTGCTTGCTTCTGGCAACTTTTAGAATTTTTTCTTTGATTTGGGAGTTTGGGAATTTGGTTATAATATTCCTGGAAATTTTTCGTTTGTGGTCTCTTTTAAGGGGTGACCGATGAATTCTCTCGATTTCTACTTTACCCTCAGTTTCTAGGATCTCAGGTCAATTTTGCTGTATTATTTCTCAAAAAATGAGGTCTAGGCTCTTCTCCTGGCCATGGCTTTCAGATAGCCCAATAATTTTTAAATTATTTCTTCTGGATCTGTTTTCAAGGTTGGTTGTTTTTTTTTCCAGTGAGGTATTTGACATTTTCTTCTAATTTTTGGCTTTATTGGAAGAATTTTATTTCTTCCTGTTTTATTGCAAAGTCATCAGCTTCCTTTTGTTTCATTGTACATTTGAAGGATTTATTTTCTTCATAGAGATTTTTTATCTCCTTTTCCAGCTGGCCAATTCTGTTTTTTAAGGCAGTCTTTTCCTCATTTGTCTTTTGTTTTGCTTTATCCATTAGGCCTAAACTGGTTTTTAACATATTATTTTCTTCAGTACTTTTTTGTATATCTTTCACCACGCTTTTGATTTGATTTTCATGATTTTTCTGCATATCTCTCCTTTTTCATCCCAGTTTTTCTTCCATCTCCCTTAATTGCTTTTCAAAGTCTTTTTTGAGCTCATCCATAGTCTGAGACCCTTTTCTATTTCTCTTGGAGGTTTTGAATACAGAAGCTTCGATTTTGTCATCATCTCAGTATGTATTTTGATCTTCCATGGAACTAAAGTAATTCTCTATGGTCAGATTCTTCTTTTTCTGTTGCTTAATCATTACCTCAGCCTGAGACTAATTTACAGCTTCCAATGCTTTGGGTTTTTTTTTTTGGGGGGGGGGGGACACCACACTGGGACCTTTATTCCTCCAAGGTCTTATGCTCTCTAGCCTGTTCTTTGATATATAGATGGCCCAGTACTTCCCTCTGCCCTAGGGCTATAAGGAGGGATCCAGCTTGGTTATTTAGCATGGAAGCCCAAACTGCAGTATCTGAGTGTAGGCAAACAAGAGAGTCCTACCACTGGAAGAGCAGAGAAATCTCTTCAGACTTCCCTTCCTGCCTCTAGGGGTGCAGGCTGCTTTTTCCCAATTCTCACTGCAGATTCTGCAGCCTGTGCTCCTCACTCCACATCCACCCTGGTGCAGCAGAGTTCTTTGCCCATCCCTTCAAGCTGTTGCTAGTTATCTCTGGGCTGCACTGAGCGGGGCTGCACTGGGCTGCACTACAACTTTTTTTCCAACCCCCTGTCCTGGTGACACATATCCTTCCTGCAGAACTTCTAGGTTGTCTTGGACTATAAAATGTATCACTCAGTCTTTCTATGGGTTCTCTCCAGCAAATTTTGGCTAGAGCCATCCTTTCTTTTTGGTTGATTTGGGGGGTCAGAGTTCCCAGGAAATGCTGCCTTCACACTGCCATCTTGGCTACATTCCCATCTTGTTCTTCTTTAAATAGAATTTCTTAAGTATCACCATTGCTATTCAAAATAGTATTAGAAATGCTAGCCTTAGCAATATGAGAAAAAAGAAACTGAAGGAATAAGAACTGGTAATGAGGAAGCATAAATCTTAATCTTTGCAGATGATATGATGGTATACTTAGAGAATTCAAGAAAATCATCTTAAAAAAACTCCTTGAAACCATTAAGAAATTCAGCAAAGTAGCAGGATATAAAAATAAACTCACATAAATCATCAACATTTCTATATAAGAAATATAAAGTCCAAGAGCAAGAGATAGAATAATTTATTTCATTTAATGTAAATGTAGACAACATTAAATACTTGGGAACTTACCTTCCAAAACAAATCCAGAAACTATATAAACACAATTACAAGGCACTTCTCAACCAAATAAAGTAAGATCTAAATAATCAGAAAAACTTCAATTGCTCATGGTTAGTTCCAATTAATATAATAAAAATTACAATTCTACCCAAATTAAAATTACTTATTCAGTGTCATACCAATCAAACTACCAAATAATTATTTTACCAATCTAGGAAAAAAGAATAGCAAATTTTATCTGGCACAACAAAAGGTAAAGAATAGCAAGGGACCTTATGAAAAAAATGTAAAGGAAGGTGGCCTAGCTCTACCAGATCTAAAACTATACTACAAAGTGGCAATCATCTAAAAAATTTGGTATTACATAAGAAATAGAATAATGGACCAGTGAATAAGAATAGATTCAAAATAAATAGTAAATGACTACATAATCTACTCACAATTTGACAAAAATTGTTTGGAAAACTGGAAAATAAGGTGGGAAAAACTAGGCATAAGTACACATCTCCCTATATCAAAATAAGGTCAAAATGGGTACATGGTTTAGACATAAAGGTTGTCATGATAGATAAATTAATAGATCAAGAAATACTCTATCCATCAGATCTATGGAAAGGGGATAAATTTATGAGCAAAAGAGAAATAGTACATTATAAACTTCAAAATGAACCATTTTGATTATATTAAATTAAAAAGGTTTTTCACTGATAAAATCAGTACTTCCAAAATTAGAAGGAAAACAGAAAGCTGGGAAACAATCTTCACAACTAGGATTTCTGATAAGTGTCTCATTTCTAAAACAAAAATGCATCAAATTTATAAGGTTGCAATTCATTTCCCCAGTTGATCAAATTGGCCAAAGGATATGAATAGACAATTTTTTTCAAATGAAAAAATTAAAGCTATATATAATTATGTGAAAAAATACTCTAAATCATTATTGATTAGTTAAATACAAATTAGACCAACTCTGAAGTATCACCCCATACCTATCATATTGACTCAGATGACAAAAAGGTTAAATGATCAATGTTGGAGAGGTTGTAGGAGGATTGGAACATTAATGCATTGATGGTGGAGTTAACTTATCCAACCATTCTGAAAAGCTATATGGAACTATGCTCAAACAGCAGTGAAATTGTTCATTCCCTTTGATGCAGCACTTCCAATTCTAGATCTCTATGCATTAAAATGGGAAAAATCTCACATGTTCCAAAATATTTATAACAGCTCTTTTTGTAGTGGCAAAGAACTGGAAATTGAGGGAATATCCATCAGTTTGGGGAATGACTAAACAAGATTTTGCATATGAATACTATGGCATCTTATTGTTCTATAAGAAACTATAAATGGTCAGACTCTAGAGAAGCAATGAATGAATTAAAGGATCTGATGCTAAGGGGAAGAGAGTTGAACCAAGGGAAAAAAAATGGACGATAGTTTTCCCATCCAAAGGAAGAAAAACAGAGCAAAAAAATACCCTTCAGAATCTGATGAACACTACATTCACTTTTTAGAAAATATCTCTTATGTATTGCTTTTCATTAATCCTGATTCCTCATACCAATTATGGCTAGCATGTAAACATGTTTAACACAGATGTGTAAATACAATATTAACCTGATTGTTTGCTGCTGAGAGGAAGGAGGGTGGGAAGGGAGGGTGGAGAAATTTTGTAACTTAGAAATATACATAGACATATGGATGAATGTTGAAAAACTTTTATAACATTTGGAAAAATAAAATATCAATTAGAAATAAATAGAATTCCTTAAATATGCTTGTCCCTCATGTCTTATTTTTCATTTTTACCTCCACCTCTTTTGTTTAAAAATAAACCGAATTTTCACCAACTTCAGGGGTTATTTTCTATTTCGGACTCTTATTGTCTTTCCTCTGAGTTTACTCACATTTCCACTGCATTTGGTGTGTTATTACATTAATTTCAATTTTGTCTCCATTCAAAATTAACCTCCTTGAGGGTGGGGATCATATTTTCTCCTTCATTTATATTATAGATATTTAACATAAAGTCTGAACCATACTAAATGTTAAAAAAATGTTCTTTGACTAACAGAAACTCAATAAAGTTGTGCTAAACATACTGACCTAGGTACTGGAGATTATGTAAAATGACACAGTCCAAATTCCCAAAGTGATTAAAGTCCAAAAGAAGACTATGTCATGAATGTAAAGAAGTATGAAATTAAGTCAAATGTCTGAGGAAAGAGACATCCCTTTCAACTGAAGGAATCAAAGAAACTCCATGGACCATTGAATGTCTTTCAAGCAAAGAATTCAACACATAGAAATGAGGAAATAAATTTCATCATGGTGAAATGGACTGCATCAATGTAAAAGAGTTTCCTGAAAGCAGAATCCAGTCATAGAAAATATAGTTATCCTGTTTGGCTGGAAAGCTGAGTGTCTGAAATAGTGTGAAATTAAGCAAGAAATGTAGGTCAAAGGCAGATTGTAGACAGAGTTAAATTCTAGGCTGAGAAATTTATAGTATCTGTTATAGGCCTGGGTTTGCAAACATTTTCTTGTTCATTTATCTTTCTTATTATAGTTCTGATTTTTTTCCTTAACCTTTCTATTTGAGTTCTCTGGATTCCTTAAAGTTTCACATAAAATCTCACCTTCTACAAAAAGCTTTTCCTGTGATCCCTTAATGATAGAGGTTTCTCTGTATTGATTATCTGTCATTTTCCCTGTGTATATATCCTATTTATTTGTCGGTTTGTTACACATTACCTCCCCCCATTAAAATGTGTAGTGACTGTCTTTTGTCTTCTGTATATCCCTTAGTCTAGTTCCTGGTGCATCATTGGAGCTTAATAAATATTTGTTCATTGATTCTTGATTGTTCCTGAGTTCATGATTTTGAGGGTGCTCAAGTTGGATGTTGGATTCCAGCTTCTCAAAAGGAACTATTCCCTGCTAAAGAAAACGATTAGAATTTTATACTCTATGGGAAAGTGTATAGTAGAAGAGTTTGGGCTAGATATGAGTGGAGAATACATGTCACTGTGTGGGACACATATTTCAAAATTTGCTATTGCTAGGTAGGGTACGATGTGGTCTGTCTCTTCTCACTCTAACTGATAAATCATATAGTCCTTGAGGAGGAACTACTTGATTTTGGATTAGTTCACATCAATCCAAAGTTAACCTAGTGCTCACTTTGAAAATTACTGTAACAGAAACGCAAAATGGCTTTAAGCGATGTCATGATATATTCAAAACTTGTAATTCCTTGCAAAATAATTCTTATAGAATGAACTGAAGATAAACATCTTACAAATATAATATTATAGATGAAGAAATCAAGATGTGAATAAGAATAATGAGTGTATGAGTTGAAAGAATATAAGATATGTGAAAGCTTATAGTAATCATATCTAAATATGTAACCTTAAACAGATCACTTCCATTTTCTGGGCCTCTGTGGCCTTACCCTTAAACTGAAGCAGGTATGTACAGGCACACTAAATTTGTTTCAAGTTACAATATTTATTCTCTTTTTTTCCTCAATTCTGACTATTTAGACATTTCAGAGAAAGAATTCCAGTGAAGTCAAAGCACACACTTCATAGTCTGTTTACTATTTCAAAGTAGCACCTTGTCAAATTATGTCCGTAACAAGCTGATAACGTGCAAATATGATAAAGTGCTAATTTGCTAAATGAAAAGGACATAATGAGGAGTTCTGAATCACATATTTCCAAAGTTTTATTCTCCTCTCAATAGGACAAACTGTAAAAATTTACTCAATGAGTCTTTTCAGACCAGAGCTCAGGAGCTTGGTATCTGTTTTTCTAGCTTTGGGAGTTATATTCTTTAACTTTACACATGAGCTTAAATATTTAATTTCTAAATTTATTCTTTATTCTTTTTCTCCCTTTCTTCTTATTCTCTCTGTCTGCATTTCTCTCTTTCTCTGTATCTCTCTCTCTCTCTCTCTCTCTCTCTCTCTCTCTCTCTCTCTCTCTCTCTCTTTCTTCCCTGCTTCTTCTCTGTATTTATCTCTATCTCTATCTCCCCCAAAATCTATTTCTCTGTTTCTTTCTCTCTTTCCCAAACATCTTTTAGGTTCACATTGTATTGGATGCATAATGACTTAATTGTCAAGGAGTTCTCTTTATTATTATAGTTATTATGGTACTTCTTCCCACATGACCTTAGCAAAGTCATTGCAGTTCTCTGGACTTCAATTTCTTCATTTATTGCTATAAGAATATTGACATATTTTGTTCTCATGAGGGCAAAATGAGGTAATGAATAATAATAATACCTTTTTCACTGAAATATATATATATGTTAGCTATTATTAGTACTGATCATTAAAATATCATTGATAATTGTAATATTAATATTGATAATTTTAGGGAAAAAATTTCTTCCATGGTAGTACTGTTTTTGTGAATTCTTTGACTGATTTCTTCAACCTAAAACTGATTATTGTGACCTCATTTGCCTTTAAGTTCTCATTATACTTCATCACAACTCTCAGACTTTCAGATTGGATGGTGGGCCATGATCTCCAAACTTCAATTTAAGGAGAACCTTTGGTTTAGATGTTTCTTCATTTCTCACTGCCAGCATGATTTTGGTGCTTCCCTAATTTTTTCTACTATTGCTAGTGTTAAGGATCTTCCTTAGTGCTTCCTCCAAACATTTTTACACTTTTTATGTACCATCTTCTGGTTCTGCTCATCTTGCTCAGTGTCAGTTCAAGCAAATCCTTCCAGGATTCCTTGAATTCCCATACTTCCTGATTTCTAATCTGATAGTTGATGGCAGTGCCTGTTTTATTTCCCCATTTGTATCTCATCACTGAGAATAATAGCTGGTACAGAGAATGTATTTAAGAAATGTTTATTTGAAATGATGTTGATGATATTTCTTTAAAATTATGTGAAAAAAACTTTCAAAATATAAATTCTAATGACAGAAATATAACTAATTACAGTGAGAGAGTGAGAGAGTGAGAAGGAAAGAAAGACAGAGAGACAGAGAGAGACAGAGACAGAGAGACAGAGAGACAGAGAATTAACCCAATACCTGAGTGGACAGGGAGCTCAAATAGGAATTTTTAAAGAATTTCATGGAAGTAGCTATATATTCTTGGTAAAGGAATGCTATATTTAGAGATGGAGAACATCATTAAAAATAAACTAGATAATTTTGATTACATTAAATTAAAAAGATTTTGCACAAAAACCAATGTAACCAAGATCAAAAGAAGTGTAGTAAATTGGGAAGCAATTTTCACAATGAGTTTTTCTGACAGAGGACTCCTTTCTAAAATATACAGATAACTGAGTCAAATATTAAAAAAAAAATAACTAATCCATTCCCCAACAAATGATCAAAGGATATGCAAAGGCAATTTACAGATAAGGAGATCAAAGCAAAACATAGTTGTATGAAAAATTGCTTTAAATCACTACTTATTAGAGAAATGCAAATTAAAGCATCTTTGAGGTACCACTTCACACCTCTCAGACTGGCCAGAAAGGAAAATTATCAATGTTGGAAAGGATGTGTTTAATCTGGAACACTAATACATTGTTGGTGGAGGTGTGAGCTCATCCAAACATTCTGGAGAGCAATTTGGAATTATGCCCAAAGGGAAACAAAAATGTGGATACCCTTTGATCCAGTAATACCACTACTACCCTGAAGAGATGATGCAAAAGGATAAAAACATCACTTGTAAAAAAATATTCATAGCAGCCCTGTTTATGGTGGCAAAGAATTGGAAATCAAGTGAATGTCCTTCAACTGGGGAGTGGCTTAGCAAACTGTGGTATATGCATGTCTTATAACACTATTGTTCTATTAGAAAACAGGAAGTATGGGAATTCAAGGAATCCTGGAAGGATTTGCTTGAATTGACACTGAGCGAGATGAGCAGAACCAGAAGAACACTGTATACCCGAACAGCAACATGGGGGTAATGATCAGCCTTAATGGACTTCCTCATTCCATCAGTGCAACAATCAGGCATAATTTTAGGCTGTGTTGGAGAATATCATCTGTATCCAGAGAAAGAACTGTGGAGTTTGAACAAAGACCAAAGACTATTACCTTTAATTTAAAAAAAAAACCCTGTTATCTTATTATGTAATTTTGCTATCTCTTATTCTTATATCTCTTTTCTTCCTTAAGGATATTATTTCTCTCTCATCCCATTCAACTTAGATCAGTGTATACCATGGACACAAGGTAAAGACTAACAGACTGCTTTCTGTGGGGGTTTGGGGGAGGGAAGGAAGGTTAGGGGGAAAGTTGTAAAACTCAAAATAAATAAAATTTTTCTTTTATTTAAAAAAATACCTGAGTTTGAATCCTTCCTCAGAAAGTTATTAGAGGTGATATCATATTCAATAATTTTACTTTTTTATAGATAAAGGAATATAAATGAAGTACTTTGAAAACTCTAAATAATATTTTTCACATTAGTCATTTTCTTTGTTGTTCTTTTTATTGTGGTTATGATTGATTTATTTAAAATGTCATTGTTCCCTGGGAATAGTACTGAGCTTAAGATCAGAATGTGTTGAGCACACCTTTATTTATAAGAATCAAAAACAAATTTTTTTTGGTGTTTGAGTACATTTGTATGTTCCAAGAAAAAGAGGAAAGGTCAAAGGAATATTTTGAATGCTTCACAAAATGAATTGGATGATGTTAATAGACAATGGAGTGAACTAAGAGTAATTCAACATTTATTTTGTCCCCCGTCTCTTTTAAGGAGAGATTTTTGGCTTGAAAAGAGCAAATCAAAGAATGGTGAACATGTAGTTGGAATTCAAGGTGTAAGAGACAATGTCCTAGCTCAAAGGAGTCTATAAAACCAGACCTGAATTAACTATGTCTTAAAGAAAGGTCAGCATTGGAAAGTGTGATTGATGAGTCACAATCAGTGAAATTTGGAAAGATTTAGAAGGGAAGAAGTTCTTTGGGACAGAAGGTTAGTTTTTCTTTTCCTTTACCTATTTTCAAAAGTGGGAAGAGAATGGATGCTTCCAACATCAGCCCTATGAGCGTTACTGTAACCCATGGCAAAATCCAAGATTGCATCTTGAAAGTTTGCTTAAAGGGAAGTGATGATCATAAAAGGCTGACATGGCTTCTATTTGGAGTTTCTAAATTAAGCAAGTTGCCTAGGTCAGCCTTGACTTCCTTCTGCCTTACTCTCCTAACTTTCTCCCTCATGCCCATTCATGTCTTTCTCCCCATCCACCCACCCATTCTCTTTAGTTTTACCTTACAAGTTGTTTTCTCCTACTAATATATTAAACTCTTCAAGGACAGTTTCCACCTCCTTTATCCTTGCATTTAAATTGTCAAAGCTTAGCATAGTGCGTAGCACTTGCAACCCCTAATTGAAGTATTTTGTGGATGTATTGTTCTTGATTCATTAATAGTAAATCAACTCAGATAGCATGAATTTAGTTTTTTACTAAATTGTGACATAGATGAAATGCTGTGGACATGATTCCATTAAAATATTTGCCAGGATCTCACTTGCTATAGATTTACCTTTTGGAACATAGCAATGAGAAAGAAGTTAACAGGCTATTCAGATGAATTTATAACTATTAAAATGAACTAATCGCTAATAAATCATTCATTATTGATGAAGTATCCATAGCACAAATCTTTCACCAATTATTATTATCTTACCATTTTTCTCTCTTTCTGTCATTCTCTCTCCCCCTTGCACTCTCTTTTTTGCCCCAAAATGCTATTAATTATATATTATATATACAGATATATAAATTAATATTTAAATTATTATTGGAATTAGAAAATTTTACTTTCATTATCTACTGATATCAACCTGAGGTAAGTGACTGAACTTCCTTGGATCTCAATTTTGTCTTTTTTCAAATGAGAGAATAGATTAGGTACCATTTGGCATCCTTCCAAACTCTTTCAATATCTACGATCCTATGAATGTGGTAAGAATTTAATTATATGAAATTCAAAATAACAAACTAGGTATGTTAAAATATAATAGTGAAAAATTATACACTATACTTAAAATGTAATGTTTATACAGAATTTAGCAGTCATCGTTATTAAACAGATTATATTTTTGAAGAATTACTCTGGAGAGGAGCTTTAGTAGACTATAAGTTCATTAGCAACAAACACTTTAACAATAATTATTATTGGCTCTTAGGTTATGTTGAAAGGGATGGTTTCAACAAGGTTGGTAATAATACCTCTACTCTCTGTCCTCATTATATCACATTTATACATAATTTGGAACAACTTCGTATATTTAAGATATAATAACTGTCATCAGTATTAGAAAGAATTGCCATATGAAAGACTTAAATTTATTCTAATTATCCTTGGCTGCCAAACCAAGGAACAATATTAGTAAATAGAAAAGTAGCATATTTACACTCCATATATGGAAAGAAAAAAATAATAATTAGAACCACTTGAAAGTAGAATTTATTGCCCCTAACCATATGTTTTCAAGTAGTGTAAGAACAAATATCTTCAAAGGCATGAATTAGGGTAAATGGGCTGAGTTTACAGAATTCTGTTTTAGTCTGTTAGTTTTTGGAAAACTTCTATTTATATGTGTTGGCCATATAGGATCCTTGTGATGCAGGTAGCTCAAAATTGATTACTCCCACATAACAGAAGAGAGAACTAAAGATCCAGACAAGAATACATTTCCACAACATCATGCAAGTGTTGCTGATATTTGTCAATTAGAACCAAAACATCTGTTTTGTAATTACGAATCCTAGAGTCATCATCACCTATGGCATAGCAAGTTCCCTGCTCATTAAAAAAAATAAACAGACACAGAGAGGTGAATCGGTTTGTCCAGAATCATAGAACTAGTAAATTTCAATTTTTCTTATTTCATATCAGGTAACCCTTTCTGTTATCACCATTCTCATCAACATCAGCATCAGCATCAGCATCATCATCAGCAGCAGCAGCAGCAGCAACAGCAGCAACAGCATCACCATCAACGTCCTTATTACACAGTAAAGTTTTCAATATAAATTTTATTTGATCCTTACAATAGCCTTATAAGTAAGTAATATTATTATCCTCATTTGATCAATGAGTAAATATTTTGGGCATAGGTTAAGTGATTTTTCTGAACCCTTAATTTAAAAGTTAGTAAGTACCTGAGTTGGGATTAGAGCCCAGATCTGCTACCTCCAAAGTCCCTGGTAGACAAGTTATATGATGCTCCTGCCCTTCTGAGAATGGATTTGCATTATTAAAACTGAGTAAAAACTCTCTCCATTAAAGAAAGAAAATAATGAAGACTTCTGTCATTTTTAGGATTTATTTTCTAATAAAAATATCCTTCCATATTTATGTCTTTCTAGTGTTGGTGATGCTAATTTTGTATCATTGCTTTTCAAAGAATTCTCCCCCTATTTTTTAGTGTGACAAGATTACTCACCTAATATTGTAAACACACCTAATTTTAATTATATTAAATATGGCTTAAAATAATACTGATTAGAAATAAGAAGAAGCACTGTATCTACTTCAGTCAAAGAAGGAAAACACTCAAAAAATCATTTAAAAAATTACCTTGGCAGACCCTGTGGGCAAGGCAATGTATATTGGCCTTATGAAATGTCCTTCACTGACTTTTAGCAAAAACTTAACAATTTAAATACTAATGAAGCAGAAACTATTGGTCTCTTTTTCTACTGTCTTTATTGTGCTGGAGGATAGCAATATGTTTTTTTTATCATTTCATAATAATCAGAAAAAAGGCTTACTCAGTTTAAGTGTGAGCCAATGAAGAACAGTGTTTGACATCATGGCTGCAAAAAGAAATCTTTGCACTAACATTCGGGTTGTCCTTTTTTTTATCCATTCGTTATAATTACATGTCCTTGGTTTCCAAAATTCTGCTGACTGGGTGGACCATCAGTCGATTTCTAGACTCATAGAATGTTTAATGAAGAAGGTATCTTATAGATTGATTCTCTTTCATAGGCTTAGTTATTCATTTTTTTGTTTTAATTATCACATTTAAACCTTCCAAAAATAGGTGGACAGATTGCTAGCACTAAGTTATGGCAAATGGAGCTAAAAAGTACTGGATTTCAATTCAGATACCAGCACTGCTTGTTACAAACTTTTTACCATCTTGAGAATTCATTTTCTTTCTCTGACTCAGTTTCCCCATCTGTAAAATGAGAGCATTGGACTAATTTGATGTCTGAAATCCCTTCCAGCTATCAATCATAGGATCTAATTACTATTAGATTTGTATTAGAATCTAGAGACAGAGTCTACTTGGGGAAAATATCAGAAAAAGTACAGTGCCCACAACAAAAATAACTCCTCCAAACAAATCTACCCCCCCAAAACTTCAGAGTCATCCCTTAATACACTGAAGACAATTAAAAATGTATATGATCTACTGATGTACTTTAGAATTTTCCTTCTTTGAAACAAACTTCATATTTGAACAGATTCATCACCAGGCTCTCTATAGAGTGCTTATTTGTTGATCTAATGGAAGTCTCTAGAAGTTTTATTAAGTTAGAGTAAGTCTCCAGCCAGATTAGAGGAAGGGAGAACTAATTCAGTAAAATAATGGATTCTTGAAATAATAATATTTTAATTATGACACTTTACTTTTCTACCTGAGTTAACATTTATCAATCTAAATCATCTCAATAATTTCTTTCATTAAACACTGCCTCATTAATTAAACTCCTGTGTTTACTTTAGGAAACCTTTTCCAAAATTTATTAATTTTAATACTTTCCTTCTCTTTTTTATTTGTTATTTGATACACACACACACACACACAAATGTAGATGCAACTGTAGAGGTATATCGATAAGTGTATAATATATACCCATTTTTGTGGGTTAGGTGCTTCAGTCTTATAAAAGTATTTGTGACTCATTTGGCTCTTGGAAGAGCTAGTAGAGTAGTTGCCACTTTCTTCTCTATTTCACCTTATAGATGAGGGAATGAGTTATATAGATGCATAAACACACAGATACACATTCGCACGTACTTATTTATACACATTTATTTGCTTGTCTCTTCAATAGCTCCTCGAGGGAAGGAGTTTTCTTTCACTATTTTTGTATTACTCCTTTATATGTACTTATTGATGTTAATCAATTGAATTGGTGATGGAAAAAATGCTAAGGAAGACAGAATGTAATTCTAAGCTAATGTAAAATTTATAGGTTAATTTGAGGTTGGAAAGACTTAGAAGTAAAAATCTTAACTTCTCTGCGTTCTTTGATAAAATTGATTCTCCCCTTCTTGATATTCATTTCTCTCTAGAGTTTCTTGAAATTTATCTCACTGAGTTTTTCCGATTTTTGGATTGTTTTTCTTCAGTCTCTTTTGCCTGACCTTTCATGCTTTTCAACCATGGATGTCCCCCAAGGTCTTCTCTGGGGTCTCTTCTCTTTTTTCTCTATGTTATTTTGCTTAGTAAATTAATCTCTTAGTAATTTGAATCTCCATGCTGATCATTCTCAAAATTATTTTCCAATTTTAACCTTTCTGCTCAACTCCAGGCCTCATGTCTACAATTACTTATTAGATATGGATGTATTAAAGATATATTAAATTATATGTCCAATCAGAACTAATTATATTTTCCTCTAGATTTTTTCTTCTTTTTACTTCATTATTATTTTCAGGTATACCACCATTCTTGCAATCATAACTTGATGGTTCTTGACTCTTAACTCTCTCTCATCCATTATATGCAATCAGCTATCATTTCTTTTTCCATAATGATGATGATGATGATATTCTGTCCTTCATTCTCAAAGAAGATGATACATGAGGAAGGTGATGAATGACAAGCACATGAATTGGACTCAAGTGTGGAAGGGTTATGTTAAGTCACCAGCATCAACTTCTCTCCAGAGCATGTAGGATCATTAGCCATATATGAATCAAGACCACTAAGATGACCCTGGTTGTGAGGCAATCAGGATTAAATGACTTGCCAAATTCTCATAACTGGTAAATGGCTGAGTCCAAATTTGAACTCAGTTCCTTCTTCTTCAAGGTGGTAGCTCTAACCACTGTGACATCTAACTGTTTCTTAACTCTAAAATAGCTTTTATATATATTCTTTTATATTCTCTGATATGGCCCTCACCTTGATGTAATTGTAGAGCATTATCATCTCAGGCCTGAAGTACTGAAAAATCAAGGTTAGTTCTCCCTTGCCTCAACTGTCTTCCTACTAGAGTCTTCCTTCCACTTGGCTCACATATTGCCTTTAATTAGCCCCAAAATCCCTAATTACAGAATGGACCATGGCAGTGTATCTACAATAAAACTAAGTAATTCCATATTTCTTCGAGGATAAAATATAAAACCCTCTCTTTGTCCTTCAAAGTCCTTATAACCTTATGAATCCTTCATACCTTTGTAGTGTTTTCACACCTTTGTAATGATTTTATGAGACATCTAGAAACAATGAAACAAAATCAAAAGAAGGAAAAAAGTAGAAGATAATGTGAAAATATCTCTTTAGAAAAACAACTAACAGGAATATAGATCCAAAAAAGATAATTCAATTTTTTAGACTACTTGATAGTCATGATCAAAGAAGAAAACAAAAAAAAAAAAACCTAGACATTATCTGTTAAAAAAATTATCAAGGAAAATTGTCTTGGTATCTTGGAATTAGAGGAAAAACTAGAAATTTTAAGAATTTACCAATTATCTCCTAAAAGATTTGCCAAAGCAAACACTCCCAAGAATATTCTAGCCAAATTTTAGAGTTCCAAAATAAAGGAGAAAACATGCAAACAGTCAAATCAAACAATTTTAATCTTATGATGTTATGGTGAGGATAATAAAAATTTAGCAGCTTTTACCAGAAGGCAAAAGAGGCAGAACTACAACCAAGAATCACCTACCCAGCAAAATTGAACACAATCTTTCAGGGGGGGAGAAATGCAATGAAAAAGAAGATTTTCAAGCATTCTTGATGAAAAGATTAGAGCTGGGTGGAACTTCTGGTGCAGAGCCAAGGTGGCAGTGTGAAGCTAACTTGTTCCCTAAACCTTTCCCTACCAAAGATAAATGAGACCTCTACTCTGACATTCGGACTACAGATCCCACCAAGAAAAAGAGAAGATTCGATGAAGTCTTCAACTTTAGACATCATGGAGAATCTTCAGTGAAGGACTGTCTCTTTAGGGGAAAAGGGAAAGTAAAGTCCAGGAGGTAGGAGAGCAGGAAAGACATGGGAGGCTTTTAGCCACAGTGTAGTCCAGGTCCCAACAGTTTAAAAACAACAGAGGTACCAGCAGCTGGATAGCAAGCCTGAAGGGAGGATGCCAACCCCAAACAAAGTCTGAAATCTGAGAACACCAGGGTAAAAGACAGGACTGGGTCAGGAACAATCTTGTGTTAAGTCAGAACCTGGACATAAAGGAAGAAACAAACCTCTGCAAAGTCAAGGCCTGGACTGCATAGGTGATTTCTTGGCCTACAACAAGCCAGAGATCAGATTCCAGTCCCAACAAAATAAAAGCTTGGATCAATACTTCATATACCCCAGGAGCAGAACTATAATAACAAAGATGAACAAAAAAGCTAAAAAAGTGCTCCTTAATAGAAAAATACTTTACAGACAAAGATGACAGTAATGCCATGTGTGAAGAAAAAAGCATTGAAAAAATCACTCACAAAAGTTTCAAAATAGTCTATAAATTGGACTCAGATACAAAAGCTCATCAAAGAGCTTAGAAAAGAATTTAAAAACCAAAGAAGAGAGGAAAAAATGGAAAAAAAGAATTGAAGGTCATGTAGGATGGTACATGAATACTATGGAATATTATTGTTCTATAAGAAACCATAAATGTTCTTACTCAAGAGAAGAATGGAACAACTTATGGGTTATGCTTAACAAAAGGAGTAGAACCAAGAAAACAATGTACCCATGAACAACCTTGATGGAAGCACCCCTTCTGGACAGTCCAGAGAGCTAAGAAAACTATATTAGCCTGGTAATAGTCTATATTATCCCCAACCAGAGGAAGAAAAACAAAACAAATCAAAACATACAGAAAAAACACATCTGATAAACACTTTATAAAAATTATCTCTCATGTATCTCTTTTCCCTTAACCTTAATTCTCCATGCCTAACATTACTAATTTATGAATAGATTTAACAAAATATGTATGTAAAATGCTTAACTTGACAGTTCCCTAGTGAGGGGATGGGGGTAGGAAGGAAGGGTGGAGGGAAATTTTGTAATTTTGAAATATGCATATACAAATGCATGAAAATTTAAAAAATAAATAAATAAGAGAATTGAAAAAAAGACATGCAGGAAAATTGTGACAAGTTGACTAAAGACATCAACTCCTTTAAAAATTAAAAATTACCAGCTGGAAAAGGAGACACTGAAGCTAATTGAAGAAAATAAAATCTTAAAAACTAGATTGAATAATTAGAAACCAATTGTTCTGCAAGACTACAAGATTCTATCAAACAAATTAGGCTGAAAAATGAAAGAAAATGTAATGAACTTTCTATGAAAAATGAATGACCTAGAAAATAGATCCAGAAGAAACAATCTATGAATCACTGGGCTACTGGAAAGCCTGGACCAACAACAACAACAACAACAACAACAATAAACCTGGGAAACATCATGCAGGAAACTATAAGGGGAAAAGTGCCCAATTCTACCAGAACAAGACAACAATATAACCCATTGAAAGAACCCAGAGAACCCCTCCAGAAAGAGATCCCAGGATGAAAACTCCATGGTCTGTAATATCCAAATTCCAGAAGCCTCAAATAAAGGAGAGAATATTGCAAAAAGGAAAAAAGAATACAATTCAAAGCAGTACAATCAGACTAACACAGGACCTATCAGCCTCAACACTGAAGGATCAGAACAGGAATAGCATATTCAGAGAGTTAAGTAAGTACCTGGGATTACAACCCAGAACATACTGTAACCCTGTAAAATTCAGCATATACTGTCAAGGAAAAGGATGGATATTCCACAAAACCAAAGACTTCCAGAATTTCCTGACACAAAGACTAGAACTGAACAGAAAATTCAATCAACAAATTCATGATTGAGGAGTTGCATAAAAAAAGATTTGGGATTTTATTCTCTCCAACACCAACCGCCCTGACATTAGTGAATTGTGGAGAGGCAACTGGAATTGGAGTCACATGATGGAGACTGAAATTCTCCTTTACTCATTGTGTGACCATAGGAAAACCACCTATATTTCCTAAACCTCAATTTTCATATCTATAAAATGGGGGAGAGGGGGGGTGATGATAATATTTATACTAAGTAAATTACAGGGTGATTGTAAGTTTAAAATGAAATATTTGAAAGTGCTGTCAAAGGAAGAAGTAATATTGTTTATTATTTTTATCATTTTTATTTTCTGTTAGTATTTATAATGGAATTAACATATTCTGCTATTGACCCTTTTCTATTTAATATTCTTCAGAGCAATGAATAAAATTACTTTCTTTTGTAACTCAATAAAAATATTGTGTTGGGAAAAAAAGAAAAGATTAGAGCAGAATAGAAAATTTTATTTCAAATTCAAGAAACAGAAGAAGAATTAAAAAGGTAAAGAGGAAAGAGAAAACAAAAGGGATTTGATCCAGTTAAATTTCATATTCCTACAAGGAAAATTGTTATAACCCCTAAAATGTTCTTCTTTTTAAGGGAAGTTAGGAGTAAACATAGACAAAAAGAAGTGTGAGTTAAATGTGATAGTATAACTAGTTAAAAATATAAAATCAGCGGTTGAGAAAGAAGAATGCACTGAGAAAAGAGGAAAGGGAGACATAAAATGAGATAACTTAACTGTCATAAAAGAGGCCTGAAAGATATTTTTACAAAGGAAGAAAAAATGGGGAAAATACGAAAGAGCGCACATGAACCAATTCTCATCAGAATTGACTCAAAGACAGAATAATATGCACAGTCATTGAGTGTGGATATCTATCTTACCATACCAGAAAGGAGAAAGGGAAAGGGATAATATAAATGGGAGGGGGGAGTTGTCAGAAGGAAGGGCAGTTTCAGGAAGGTTAAAAAAAGCAAAATAGTTTTGAGAATGATCTAGGTAAAAGGAGAGTAAGAAGATAAGGGTAAAATGGAATGGATGGAAATATGTAGCTCGTGATAATAATTGAAAAAACAAATTTCAGTGAGTTTCTCTGAAAAATTCATCATTTGCTAAATATAAAGAAAATGGAATCAAATTTATAGAAATAAGAATTATACTTCAATTGAGAAATGATCAAAGGATATGAACAGGCACTTTTCAGGCAAAGTAATCAAAGCAATATATAGTTATATAAAAATGTTCTAGATCACTATTTATGAGAGAAATGTGAATTGATGAGCTACCACCTCACCTAACAGATTGGTTAATATAACAGAAAATGAAAATGGCAAATGTTGGATCTGGAAAAATTATAACACTAGGATACTATTGGTGATTAAATGTACTCAACCATTTTGGAGAACAATTTGTAACTATGCCCAAAAGCCTATCAAATCATGTGTACCATTTGACCAAGCAATACCACTACTACATCAGTATCCCTAAGAGATAAAAAATAAATTAATAAAAACAAGAAGAAAAATTATCTAAATAAGCAAAAGAAAAACATTCATAGCTGCTATTTTAGTGTAGCAAACAATTGGAAATTTAGGGGATATCCATCAATTTGGAGAATGGTTGAACAAGCTATATATGATTGCAATGGAATGTCATTCTTTAAGAAATGATGAGCTGTGAGATGGATGCTGTCAGAAAAAAATATTAAAAAGACTTGCATGAAATGTTACAAAGTGAAATAAGCAGAACCAGGAGAACATTGTACATAATAACAACAAGATTGTATAAAAACCTGTATATTCTCAGCAATACAATGATCCAAGACAATTCTGTATGACTTATGATAAAAGGTACTGTCTAACTCCAGAAAAAGAACTGGTAGACTCTGAAGATAAATCAAAGGTATTTTTTCTACTCTTTAATTGGCTTTTTTTTTGGGGGGGGGGATTGATCTGTGTTTTCTTTCACAAAATTACTTACATGGAAATGTGTTTTGCATGACTACCCATGTAAAATCTATGTCAAATTGCTTGCTTTCTCAATGTGGAAGTTAGGGGAGAAAGGAAGGGAATCTGCATATCAAAATTTGAAAAAATCGGAAATGTTAAAATTGATTTTGCATGCAATATGGAAAAAATAGTAAATGAAATTTAAACAATTGAATTTATACCTCATTTCAATATAAATTCATGAAAATTAATGAAAGCAACACATGATTCTGTGATTTTAATTACCTCAGTTAAATACTACAACTAAGGGCTTTAAGGGCTAAGATTGTCATATCCCCAGTTTATAGATGAGTAAACAGTAATTGTCAAGTTTGCAAAAATGAGGGAGTATCATATCATGATCAATATAGATCTATGTTTAGCATGGTTATAAGTATAGAGACTATGTCATATTGCTTTCTGTCAGAGGGATGGGGAGAGAATGGAGAGAGGGATAAAAATGTAAATTTCAAAACCTGGCAAAAAAAATGATTGGTAAAAACTACCATTGCATATAGTTGGAAAAAAAATAATTTTTTGAAAATGAGGGAGTGTGAAGAGTAGTGAACAGTAGTGAAAATGAGTTTCATTTTGATATCATTAGAGTTATTGATAAACATTTCAAGTGATGAATAATGAGGTAAATTAAACTTATGGATAGAGAATAGACATAGCTAGATATTGAAATAAGTGATATAGATAATGATCATAGAAAATAGAGTATCATGCATAGCTAGGTAGTAACATGGATAGAGTTCCAGGCCCTGAGTCAGGGAGACTCATATTCCTTAGTGGAAAAATCTGACCTCACATACTTATTAACTGTATGACTAAACAATTCATTTAATCCTGTTAATTCCTCTACTGTAAAATGTGATGGAGAGGAAAATGACAAACCACTCTAGTATCTTTACCAAGAAAACCCAAATTAGTGACATGAAGAGTCTGATATGACATAGAGAATTATCAACAAATCAAAATAATCAAAATTAAAAAGTCATCTTTTAGCAGGATTTAACAACAATCTCTTTTGTTACATCCTGGACACATAAACAGATTCTACCTAATTTTACTGTTGAAATTATCACTATAATTTCTCTTTTAGAAGTTATTAGGGGGAAGCTAGGTGTATAGTGGATAGAGCACCACCCTTGGAATCAGGAGGACCTGAATGTAAATCTGGCCTCAAGACACTTAATAAGCTGTGTGACCCTGGTCAAGTCACTTAACCCCTTTGTATTGAAAAAAAGCCCAAAAAAGGAAGAAAGAAAAAAAATATTATGGTATTTTAAACAGGATAGATAACAAATTCCATTAAAATTGTTGTAGTAGCCACAAGAATTAAAAAAAAAGTTTTCAGAAACTGTGGTAATAATAAATGCTTACTATATTCCCATAAATCCTTAAGTTAAGAATGCCCTCTAGGGGAGGCTAGGTGACCAGTGTATAGAGCACCAGCCCTGGTGTCAGGAGTACCTGAGTTCTAATTCAACCTCAGACACTTAATAATTACCTAGCTGTGTGGCCTTGGGCAAGCCACTTAACCCCATTGTCTTGCAAAAAAAAATGCATTCTAGTCTAGTACCAGAGAACTGAGCTGCTTACCTCCTGTACAGTTAAAGTCACCATTTCCTTCCATTTATATGCACTTATTGCAACAAGTTATTTCACTCTGTGAAAAGAAATATTATTAAAAATTCTGAAAAGGGTCATCTTTTCATACTCTTTCTGACCTCCAGTTTAATGGAATAAGTATAGCCTTTCTTTCCTGAGATAGCCCTACAAGTATTTAAAGACAGCAATCATATCTGAAAGCAGAGATTTCTAAGCTTAAGTTATTTGACCTTGTGTCCAGGATGTAACAGAAGAGATTGCTGTCAAATACAGGTAAGAGATGACTGTTGTGGTCATCTCTTTTCAAATTTGATTTATTTTGATTTGATGACTGCGACTGTCAAGGTGTCTCACTCTATATGTTTATCTTTCTCTGCCTCTGCCTCCATCTCTGTCTCTCTTTCTCTCTCCCTTTCCCTCTCCTCCTTCCTCCATTCTATGATTTCTTTCTTAAGTCTCTATAAAATAGGACAACTCAGAAAATATTACACTGCAAAATCCCTCATTGGTACTCATTACAAGAATCTGAAATATACACTGAGGTTCCAAGCTCTAGCAATATTATGTTAACATCAAAACTTTAGGACGAAAGGCAAACCTTTTAGTAATTGGTCCAATGGGGTTACAATTATTTCCATTTGGGATTGGATTTGATTCATTTCTTCTCCCTGAAAAATAATAATGAAAAACTATATACACGGAAGTCTAACTGTATAATAAAAATGGACTCCCTTTTGCAGTTGTTCATTCAGATAACTGTCTGCAATTTTTTCTACTGAGCATCTTAATTACTTCGTACAATTATCAGTTGCTCACAACAGTTACCATTAACCAAAAATATGCCAAGGGCCAAAAACTTAGAGCTTCTGGCAAAAGAAATAAAATCAGGAAACCAGGAATCCAGCTAAACCATTGCCAGAGCATCTGCATTTTCAAAAACACATTTGCCCACAAATGTAATTAACCCCAGGCCTACAAAACACTCTATCTATAAGGGAAGCCAAATGCACTGGGTTAATCATGTCAGCAAGTTCAGGCAAGAACACTTATTGAATGACTCCTGGCCCAAAGCTCCATAATAAGCTTTGGGGGTTGCATTTTGACATTTTACAGGACACATGGAACTCATAGAGGTGAATTTTCTCTTGCTGGTATTCATAACAATCCCTCCATTTCCTTGACTCAAGTCACACCTTACCTAAAGACTTCATGAAACATGTTGGAATATCCCTGAAGCTTCTATTAATGTTTCATAGGGTTATAGATTTAGAGAATTTGAGGATACACAGTTCAAACTGCTGATTTTATACATGAAGAAACTGAGGATACAAGGCTCTTGTTTTGGGACCACCATAATACCCTAATTTATTTATTTTATAAAATTTTACTAATACATTTTTGTGTCTATATGACATTTCATTCCTTGATTCATTTTTCTAGAGAAATAGTATTTTAACTGTTTTTTGTTTCCATTTTTATACTTTGAAATCTTAGTCTAGAAGTAAATGCTTAGTCTGTCAATAAAATAATGTTTACTGACTATAGTGTATTCAGGGAAGACCAGTACCTCATGTGTGATAAGCACTTTTCAGGACAGCTTTCCACTTTTGGTATCTACCAGATCCACCTAACTCTCACCTGTGACTTCAAGAAGTTGTACCATGCACAGTGACCACATTCTGGTAAACTATTTTGGCAGACAGGCTAAAGTAAGTTGGAGGCAACCAAGAATTCTCAAACCCAGCAGTGAGCTGGGGTAGTATCTACCCCAAGAATGTGAAGTCTTTCCCTTGTGGAATGAGTAGATGAGAACAATTTGTTCCATGGGTCATGAAGGCAGGTGCTGTGAACCACTTAGAATTTGCATTCACCAAGGTAATCCACTTCATCTTGAGCCATCATTACTCTATCATGCCTTTGGATTGTGATAATTCTGGAAGAGTGAGACCAAAGACTTCATTAAACTCTGCCTCATTTAAGTCCAATTTATGCATGAATCAAAAGATGTTTCCCATATCAGTTTTTTCCATTTTTAATTATCTCAAAATCCTATGTTAGTAGACAAGTGATGACTCATCAGATGTGGATACACTTGGAGCTGCCATCGCAACCCTGCAAAGAGGCATCTCAGACCTTAGGGTCATCTTCTGGAAACATCAATGGAATGCAGCAGCCTTCTGTGCATCCGTAAAGAAGACTCTACTCATCATCAGTACATGGAATGCATGTGAACCCAAAAATATAGCACAAGATCCATTAGTTTAGAAAGACAACAGCTCCTGTTGCAAGAAGCCTCAGCAGATATCACATCCAAATAAACAATCCTGAGTGAAACAAGGCTAGCCAATGAAGGTCAGTTTATGGAAGTGGCAGCTGAGTACACATTTTTATGGAGTGTCCATAGTGAAGGGTAAAATGCTGAAGCTGTTATATATTTACAATCAA